>NC_056726.1:1061149507-1061176820 GCF_019279795.1 Protopterus annectens | reverse complement strand
AATGAATGTTTCCTACATCTTTAAGATGTTAATGGTAGGTGGATACATTTTAGAGGTTCTCATGACAACGTATAATTAAGTGAAATGCATTTTAAAATGATTGGATATTTTAAAGGTTTGTGGATATAAATATTGTTAACTGGAATTGTTACACTTGTTTGTCTGATGAAGGTGGGACAAGGTCCTTGCCGAAAGCGTGTACTTGATTTTACGCTCACTTTATACTTGGTTCATTAAATTGTCAGTTTAACTTTTATTTTTGAAGCATTGCTCTTATTGTGACCTGGTTGGCTATTTTCAACAGTTTATAATCCTTTAATGTTCATCCCATTGCTGTTCTATGATGGCCACAACATATAACAGACTTGTTACGATCAGTGACTTAATCATAATCCTGTAATTTTCATCTCATTGCTGTTCTGTGGTGGCCACAACATATAACAGACTTGTTACGATTAGTGACCTAATCATAATCCTGTAATGTTCATACCATTGCTGTTCTATGGTGGCCACAACATATAACAGACTTGTTACGATCAGTGACTTAATCATAATCCTGTAATTTTCATCTCATTGCTGTTCTGTGGTGGCCACAACATATAACAGACTTGTTACGATCAGTGACCTAATCATAATCCTGTAATGTTCATACCATTGCTGTTCGATGGTGGCCACAACATATAACAGACTTGTTACGATCAGTGACCTAATCATAATCCTTTAATGTTCATCCCATTGCTGTTCTATGGTGGCCACAACATATAACAGACTTGTTACGATCAGTGACCTAATCATAATCCTGTAATTTTCATCTCATTGCTGTTCTGTGGTGGCCACAACATATAACAAACTTGTTACGATTAGTGACCTAATCATAATCCTGTAATGTTCATCCCATTGCTGTTCTATGGTGGCCACTCTCTGTGTTTTAGTTAGCAGGTGTGTTAAAGGTGTAAAACACTTTGCACTACTACACCTTTTTTCTTTGCCTACTGTAGTCCATGGAAGCCATTTAAGCACTATGAACAATTAAGTTTAGTTCTCTCTACTCGTAACCTTTTTTGCTGTGTGTTCTCACCATGGAACTCAATATTCCCTTCTTAAGCTTTATTTTCCAAGTGAATTTCTTGGCATATGTGTCACAACAAATAATCAGGTCATGACTCTGAATCCAAATCATAATCCTCTATGTTATGAATTGTTTAACTATTTACTATAAATTATTTTGAATTATATTTATATCATGCATATAAACAGCTGTCATTGCAAACTATGGAATATTTCGGAGGTTGTGGCTGTCTTTTTTGTTGTAGATAAATAAAATATACATGAAAAGGAACTAAAATAATTTTATTGTCCTGCAGCTCTCAAACAGTCAAAGAAATGTCAATGTATAGCATATATTTTTCTGCATGCATCTGAAAAAAATTACCCAAGACATACCTGTCAAGAATGTTCTCCTCTTCCTTGCTTAATTTGTAGTTTATTTTATTGTACGAGTAGAAGAACTTAAGATTGTCACACTGTAAGGATTTCGGTTTCTCACAGAACCAAGTAACACCTGCCTTTTCATTAGATAAGTCACATAAAGGACCATAATACGATAAGTTAAAATGACAATCAGTGATTTCTTCTTTTCCATTTGACTGGAATATTCCTTTGAATGATATTTTATGGGGATACAGTTCTCTGCCTTGCCGTATAAACGCCACAGCCTGACCAGAGTGCATCAACTTGACAGAGATCACAACCGCTCCTGGCCATAATAGAGGAAAGGATATTATATAACTTCCATTTTTAAAGTCAGTAACTATCCCACTCACACTTGCATTTAAGTGATTGTTAAATATTCGAGCCCGGAAGAAATCTCCATAGAATGTGTTCAGACTACCAAGCTGATCGTATGTTTGCACATATATATTAAGAGTGTCTCCAGTCATATAAGTGTTTGATGAAATGATGACATACCCGCTTTTCTTTGCACTGGTGCTAGAGTTAAAACTCATCAAGTGAAATGGTGGCTCATCAGAAACAAGTTTTCTGTATATGACATCATCTGCGACAATAAGTTTCCTATATATGACATCATTTTCTGCGACTTTCAAATTGTATGTTTTTAAACCAGTGGACTGGTGAAAGGTTTTCATCATTTGGCACTTCTGGTACATAAGTGGTTCTGATGAAAATACCTGGAAGAAAATGTCTAAGATGTAAATACACTGGAAGCTGATCATGACTTCAAGGGAAAACTTACTAAAATATCCTTAACATTCCTCAAAGTAAAATGAACAAATGATAAAACCTACCTGCTGAAAAGTCATCTCCAAAAATGTAGTTGCTAGTTGTCAACACTACGCTGTCTACTCCAAATATAAAAATTCTTAAGAAGACAATTGTGGTAAAAGCAACACAGACAGCATCAAAACAGATAAAGGATTTCTTATACACTATTCCCAGTAATAAACTAAAAATATCAACACAATCCGAAAAAGCTTAGAGAGTAAGTGGACAAATGTAAAGGAACAGTACAAAACAAGCAATTCCTTAATGACCCAAAACATTTCATAGATAACTGGGGGACAAAGCAAAAAGAGTAGAAATACCGTCTAATAAAGACAAGATTTTTGAAGACCCCCCTCCAAGCATAAAAATGCTAAATGAATAGAACAGTTAAAAGAAACAGTAAGAAAGAATATGAAATGGAAGCGAGTGACAGCCACAGAAATTGAGACAAAATTGAGAAAAGCTCCAGAAAGGGAATCCTCATATTGAAATGTAGAACCTTATTTCTCACTAAAGGTATTAACATCTTTACTCACAGATTTAGTAAAAATTATTTACATGCACATTCTGAACAGACACCAACATAGTTAGTAACAGGATAAACAAGACTCCTCCTTTAGAGTGAGCCTGCAAGCCTTCATAAGAACTAGAGACCAATAGCTTGTCTTCTGACCATCTATAAATTACATACTGGAATTGAGGCAGACACAGTATGTAGTCATTAAGAAAAGAAAAATCACTCATGACAATAGAACAAAAAGGCGATAAAAGAAAGTTATCTGGAACAAAGTATTACCTCTTGTTAAATAAAGCCACAATAAAGAGTTGTAAAATGGGGAAGAATCTAAGTATGGCATGGACAGATTACAAAAAAAGCATCTGAGAGCATCTCACATTCATGGATTAAGTATGAATACAGTGAAATAATGCATCTTAGCTTAATGCATGAGTGCAGGCCTACAAAAAATAAAACTCACAGGCAATAGACTTTATAGAGAATACACTGATAGCAGTGGAGTGCAAGGTAAGCAGTCCAAGTAATACAGAATGGGAAAAGGTCAGTCAAGGGACTTGAGTTCAAGACAGACTAAATCTTGAACAAATTGTTAATGATGCCTCTACTTGTCACCAGACTGGAAACATAATTATGTCAGCTCTGCGGTCAGAGCGAAGAACTTGTATTGTTCTTTGAAGTCAGCAGATGATGGTAGAAGTAAAGCAGATGAAGGTAGTAAAGGAGGATAGACACATACACACATCTGTAGAAGTCACAAGTCTGTGTCTATTGGCACAAAAAACAATCTTTGAGTTGTTAGCATGTCACAGATCTGGAGAAGACTGGATATGTCTACTTCTTTTTAGATTCATAGGTAAGTACTAGGTCAATTGCCCTTGTGGGCCATTTTAAGCCTAGCCAATGTCCTTTTGTGTGAATCAAACCCCATACCACTTGCCTAGGCTACTATACTAACACCCACTTAGGGGGACATGAAGCCATGTGATGATGAAGACTGGGGAAACTATTATTAAATAACTAAGGAGGAAGGGCAGGGCTGCTTGGAAGAATCACCCCCCCCCCCCAGCTGAAGTGAGAAAATTGCCTTTGTGGTCTGTCCATTGCCTGACTCCCTACTGTTGTTTCACTTGGTGAATGTGGGGATACAGGGCTTAACACAAAATATTTTGAACCACCCTTGATGACTGTCTAAAGCATTGCACCTCTACTCCAGTAATTGGGAACAAAATAGCCAGCTGGCAAAGATGGGGTATAATGATTTACAAACAGTGTCAAAGTCAAAGAAAACTTTACTGTCATTCAGAGCTACACAGCAATGTATAGCTGAACAAAATTACAATGCTTCATTCTCAATGCAGGAAACAGTTGCACATATACACAGAGAAAAATTAATAAAATATCACTGTAGAAATTTAATAAGTAGCAATTAGTAAGTAGAGTAGGACAGCAGTGACCCACAGCCATCCCAGAACAGGAGACAAGGGAGACAAGGACCAATATGAAGGTAATATTGTCAAAGTAAAATTAAAACAATAGCAGCATCTCTATGATTAGACTGAATTATTGCACAGTTTGTATATTGCACTTTACAGTCCTTCAGTGTGTAGGTGAGCCACCTTAGTATTGCACCTAGTTATTGCACATCCATAAAATAAGCCCCTTGATAGGCTAGTTATGTAACAGATGGCATGGTTCATTTTTCCCAAGAGTTCAACAGTCTAATGGAGAGCAGAAAGAAACTGCTTTTTAGTCTGGTGGTCTTACAATGCAGACTTCTGTATCTCCTGCCTGAGGAGAGGTGAGTGTACAGACCATTGGCAGGATGCATTGGACAGCTGGAAATCTTTTTGGCCCTGTCGATGCACCATCATTTGTGTAGATCTTCCAAAGGTGCAAGGGAGGTGCCAATGATTCTTTCTGTCAACCTCACAACACTCTTTTGAGAGCCTTCCAATCCTGATCATTACAGCTCCCATACCAGACTGCAATGCTGTTGGTCAGGACACTTTCAATGGTATCCCTATAAAAGGTCTGAAGTATGAAGCTTGGTAATTTTGCCTTCCTAAGTTTCCTTAGAAACTGCAAGCATTGATGACCTTTTTTGACTGTGCTGGATATATGGGCTGACCAGGATAAGTTCTCCATGATATGAACACCCAAGAACTTTGTACTCTTGACCCTTTCCACTGTCATCCCTTTCATCACTAGAGGTTTATGTGGTACTTGAGATCTTCTGAAATCAACAATAATCTCCTTTATCTTGCTGACATTCAGTGCTAGATTGTTGCTGTCACACCAGACCAGTAGTTGATCAATCTATTTCCTGTAGGCCTCCTCTTCTCTGTCTTTGATCAGGCCTATAACAGTGGAGTCATCCACAAATTTGATGATTCTATTCATCTCATGTCTGGCCATGCAGTCATGTGTCAGCAGAGTGAAAAGGAGAGGGTTTTAAGACACACCCCTGCAGTACTCCTGTGCTCAGGATGATACTTACAGAGCTGTTGTCTCAACCACATGAACCTTTTGAGGCCTTTCAGTAAGGAAGCTCAGAATCCAGTTGCATAAATGAGAGTTTATGCCCAGTTGAAGTAGATTCGATATCAGACCCTGAGGGATGACAGTGTTGAAGGCAAAACTGAAATCGAAGAATAGCAGTCTTGTACAGCAGTTTTTGCCTTCTAAGTGGGTCAGTGTTTCACGGAGAACTAGTGAGATGGAATCCTCTATACTGCGGTTTGTCCTGCATGCAAACTGCAGTGTGTCCAGTGTCACAGGTAAGATTGAGGCTATATGATCTTTGACCAGCGTCTCCAGGCACTTCATTATCGTCAAGGTTAAAGCAACTGGTCTGTAGTCATTCAGAGTTGTTGGCTGTGGTTTCTTGGGTAGAGGAATGATAGTCATCTCCTCGAAGCATTTTGGAACACTGGCTAGATGGAGTGAGGTGTTGAAGATTTCATTGAGTACTGGAGCCAGTTCTGTCACACATTCCCTTAGTACCCTGCCCATGACATTGTCAGGGTCAGCTGCTTTCCTAGGGTTGACACGTTTTAGGGTCCTGGTGACATTGATTGTATTGAAGCTCAGCACTGTTGCATCCTTGTCCAGGGATTTTGCATGCTGTTGTTTTGTTGTCAGCATCAAACCTACTGAAGAATTTGTTCAGTTGGTTCAGAAACTCAATGCTATCATCACATGAAGCTGATGTAGGCTTGTAGTCAGTGATGGTTTTTAATTCCTTTCCATAGTTGCCTGGTATCCTTCTGGTCCCTGAAGTGGCTTTGGATTTTTCTGCCATAGGATCTTTTTGCCTCTTTGATACCTTTGTTCAGTTTGGTTTGGCCACACTTAAAGCTTGCATATCTTGAGATTTGAAAACTGTGTTTCTTACTTTCAAGAGCTCGTACACCTCACTAGCTAGCCAAAGTTTTTGATTTGACCATAAGGTGATGAATTTGGTGTTTGTTACATCCTCCACACACTTAGAAATGTAAGCTGTGACCAACTCAGTGTATATGTCCAAGTCGATATGGTTGTTTGTTAATGCAGCCTGTCTAAACACTGACCAGTCTGTGCAGTCGAAGCAGTCTTGTAGAACTAAGATTGCTCCCTTAGGCCAGATCCTTATTTGTTTTCTAGCTGGTGTACTGGTTTTCAGTATGGATTTATAAGCTGGAACCAGCATGATGGCTAGGTGGTCAGAGCTCCCTAGATGTGGATAGGGTTTTGCTTTATATGCATCTTTGATGTTAGTGTACACCTTATCCAGTATATTTACCACCTTTGTGGCAAAGTTTACATGTTGGTGGTAGTGGGATAATACAGTCTTTAGGTTAGCCTGACTGAAGTCTCCTGCAATTACTACTGCATACTCTGTATTTCTATTTTGCAGGTCACTTTTAGACAGAGCGTCACTGATATTTGCATCAGGTGGGATGTAGACTGCTGTGATGCATATTTCATTGAACTCTCTTGGCAGGTAGAAGGGCCTGCATTTTATTGACAGAATTTCAATGTTTTCTGAGCAGAAGGTGGTGGTCACTACACAGTTGCTGCACCAGTTATTAACATATATGCACACTCCCCCTCCTCTGGACTTACTACATAGTGAATGAATTATGTCTGCTCTGAATAAAGTCATGGCCTCTACATTTACTGTGCTATCACTGATATTTTGGTTTAACCATGTTTCAGTAAACGTCTCCACAAGAAAGGTGGTGACATTGCCTTAGTCTACCATGACTCCATAACTATCGCACAATTTTCCAAACCTGTGCCTATCTTTGGAAACATAGAACTACTACCAGCAATGCTTCATATTAACAAAAGAAAACAAGTATGTATTGTAGTACTATATAGTCCCCCAGGTAAAAATATACCCATTTTAGAAGATTTTCTCTCCTGGGCAACCCAAAATATCTCAAACGAAACCATTATCCTGGGTGACACAAATATAAACTGGCAAACTCTCATCTGTAACAACCCCTCTAATAGTATAAACTTGTATAGGTTTACCAAACTCATCACAGATCACACACATATAGTAAATATACAAACTGAATCTATCCTTGACTGGATTCTTGTCTCACACCCTCACAAATACACTCACACAGGAGCCCTCCCAAGTGTCTCTAGTAACCATCTACCCGCCTTCACCCAAAGAACCCAAATGCAAGCAGCAAAAGCCCATCAGTATAAAACTTCTAGAAATCTTACCCATTTCACTTAGAAGGCATTTACAGATACTTTAAATGCCCACAACTGGTACCCAACTAAAATCCTACCACTGGACAAAGCAATAGACTACTTCAATAATATATTTCTTAATACTCTCAACAGTCTCTCCCCTATGCGAACAAAGAGAATTAGGCATAACCATGCCCTTTGACTAACAAAACCTACTAAACAAATTCTCATCACTAAAGACAGAGCCTGGAAGGAATGGCATCAAAATAGAACCCCACAAAACAAAATAAAATACAAACAACTCCGTAACACTGCTAAAAAGCTAATCTTTACTGACAAAAGAAAGTACTTCTCCACTCAACTAGACTCCCAAACAATAATCCCCAAAAATTCTGGAAATCTATCTCCTCACTCCTTAACCCTGGAAACCAACAAAACCCTACTCCATCTCCTGAGAAAGATCTCTGAAAAATTGCCCAGACCTTCAATACCCACTTCATTGAAACCATTCAAAAACTTGTTAACGATTTCTCTACTCAAACAAATTCTACCTCAAACAGTTCAGATAGCAACTCAAATCTCCCCTCTCCTAAGCCAAACACAGACTGCCCCCCCTTTAAATAACACCTCAGACAGTAGCTCACCCACTCATACTTTTACTATACAACTGGTGCCCACCTTTCTAGTGTGTAAACTGTTAACTAAACTAAAGCCATGTTCCCCTTCTGCTAACAGACTTCCAGCAGAATACTTAAAACTTGCTGCAGATGCTATAGCATATCCTGTTAGCATTCTCATCAATTGATCCATCTCCGAATCATACATTCCACAACTCTGGAAAAAATCCATTACAACTCCGCTACATAAAGGTGGTAATGCCAGTGATCGATCTCATTACTGCCCCATCGCTATACTCTCTCCGATATCTAAAATCATAGAAAAGCGTATATACACTCAACTGCTAAAATATCTCATCAACAACAATCTACTTGCCCCCACTCAACATGGCTTCTGCCCTGCACACAGCACCACCACTGCTTTACTTTCATTCACCAATGCTGTTAACAAACCCTTAGATGCTGGTCTAATAACCTCAATTATCTTATTGGACAAATCTAAGGCTTTTGATACAGTATCACACCCTAAACTACTACTACTACAACTCAAATCCTTAAATTGCTCCTCACACTCACTGGCTTGGTTTTCCAACTATCTTCCTGACAGGAAACAATCTGTCAGATGGCAAAACAAGCAATCCAAATATCTCTTGAACAAAACAGGAGTTCCCCAGGGGTCCATCCTTGGGCCACTACTATTTAACATTTCATCAATAACCTCCATAAAGCATCCCATCTTAGCACTCTTGTCCAATACGCGGATGATTCTACGATAATTTCCTCTGCCAATAACCTGCCAGATCTTCAACATCTAACACAAAAAGCATTTACTTCTATTGAATCCTGGCTAAATGATGTCCAACTTCTACTCAACCCAAAAAAATCAAAACTCCTAATATTTTCATCCAAACCTTTAAATCAGGACTTTTACATTTTCTCACAAAACAATACTGAAATAGAACAAGTAAAATCATCAAAACTTCTGGGCATCACAATTGACGACAAACTCTCCTTTAATAATCGCATTCATAATGCAATCAAGAAAACCCATTTTAAACTTAAGTTATATAGCCACAGATGTTTTATGAACTTACCCACCAAATTAAAACTGGTGAACTCTCTTCTCCTCCCCACCCTTCTTTATGGTAGCCCTGTTTTTACTAAAATACATACAACTCTCAAAACCAAATGACAGTCCTGCTACTATAAAATAGCAAAGTTTGTCTGCAACTTGCCAACCCAGAACCATCATTGTCTTGCCTTAGAAAGTATAAACTGGCTTGACTTCTCCCACTATCTGCAATACTCCCAACTAACACTCACCCACAAACTACTATATAACCCCAACTTTTGCCCCTCTCTTCAGACCATCTTACACACATACACACCTACACATAACCTTAGGTCCTCAAGCAAACAGCTCCTAAGCATATCTAATCCCAAAAAACGTGCAGGACAAAGCCTCAACTCCTTCATTATTGCCAAAGCTTGGAATGCGTTGTCCTCTTCCATTACTCAAATGGACTCCTTAAAAGCATTCAGAACTGCACTAAAATCCCATTACCTCAATAATCAAACATGTTCCTGCATCCACTGGCCTAAAACCACCTTAAATAGGTCACTGGCTCTGTCACTAGTCACCATCACAAAATGTCCTTTAGTTCACCCACCTATGTTATTGCCCCCCAAGTTTTTTTTTGCTTTTGCTGTAGCACTAGATTTTAGTAATCTACATGCTGCGTTAATCTGCTCTTACAGCAGCTTACAACTAAAGTAGTTACCATCAAAGAGGATATCAGGTGTAGGAGACATGATCTGCCTTTTACAAACCTGAACCGGGTGGGGTCCAGAGTTTGAAGATTACCAGTGTCTTTGTTTATAAGTTCCATGATGATACGTTCCATGGCCTTGCAGACCAGGCTCGTCAGGCTAATGGGGCGGTAGTTCCCGAGGTCCGTGGTGGCTCCCCCCTTGTGGATAACCGTTGCTGTGCACCATTCAGCAGGCACAAAGCCTGAGGTGAGGCTATTATTGAACATGGTACTTAGATGGGGTGCCAGTTCGTTCTGTAGTTCATGTAGAACGCAGCCTGGGATGTTGTCTGGTCCCATGGATGCTGTGTTCTTGGCTTTGGAGAGTGTGGTTTTTACCTGTGCAGTCGTGATTACAGGAACTTTGCATTCTTCCTGTATAGATATGGGCTCCTTAGGGGGTGAGAGGGGGGTAAAGTTAGCACTGAACCTATCTGCCAGGATGTTGCCATATCAGTTGGCTATGTATATTTAGTGCCATTGTGCTGTAACTCAGAGCAGATCTGAGTGTTGCCATTGAGATTCTTGACATAGCTATAGAATGCTTTGTGGTTGTCTTTAGAATCAGTGGTGATTTTGTTTTCAAAACTAGCTTTGGAGGATTTTATCAGGGATCGCAGCTTCTTACTGAGGCTAACCAGGGAGCTCCTCCACTCATGGGATTTTACTCTCTTTTGCAACAGTTTCTTCCTTCTGTTGTACAGTTTGTTTATGGCAGGGGACCACCAGATTGGCTTTCTTTTTTTGGAGGATAGTGTCTTGGTTCTGTCTGGGATAGCACGATCCATGCACTCATGTAAGTGCTTATAAAGTGCAATTGTGTAGGATTCAGTAGTCGTAACTGTACTGTCCATCTGCATGGGTGTTATGAAGTTCACCACTTCTGTCTTAAGAAGCATGAAGTTGGCTTTGGAGAAATTTTTTACCATGGTTTCCTTAATGGGGGGTGGGGGCAGGATGTGGATATCTAGGTTAATTAGCTTATGGTTGGATTGGACCAATGAGGCGTTGACTTCAGGTGTGGAACACCGGTCACTCATGTTGGTAATGACTAGCTCTAGGATATTGTTGCCCCTGGTGGGGGTGTGCATAAGATGATCCAGGGCATTGGAGTTTATGAATTCCAGAAAGTGGTGAGCGAAGGAGTTGGTACATGAGTAGTTTTCCCAGTTAATGGTGGGGTAGTTGAACTTGCCCATTATTAGGGTGTTTGGTTGAACCCTAATATTTTCCAGTACATCAACAAAAGAAGAGTGGGGATCCTGGGGCATGGTGGGTGATCTGTAGCAAGCTACAGTCTGGATTGCAGTTTTGCCCAGAGTTAGTTGCACTTGGATAACTTCGGCTGCATTATGCTGAGCAACTAGCCTGGAGGTGTGGATATCCTTAATGAATATGGACACACCTCTGCCTTTGGTGTTCCGGTCCAGGTTACATGGCCAAAAAATGTGGTATGAGTTATAGCCTGGTAGTGCAGGGGTGCTCTCTGAAGCCTTGAACCAGGTTTCAGTCACTGTGTTAGAAAAATGTGTACTTAAACATATATAAAGTGCTAGTCTAAAAGCAAATAGTATGTAACGCATTTTATTCTATTTTACAATATGGCAGTAAGAATGATCTTACATGTAATTGCTTGAAGCTTTGGAGCTGCAGTGTGATTGAACTCTGGCCCTGGCAGTAGCCAGCTCAGCAAGCTTATGTTTTTCACTAATGATTATCTGCTGGGTCAGGAAAATGAATGTATAACGCATTGAATCTTTTCTTCCTTCCTCTGAGATGGTTGGCCTTGTGAATATTATCAGCACAGCTGCTAAAAGTAATGTTGCAAGAAGAACAAAGAAGTGTATTACAAGACTGAACTGACTATTGTATTCGAGCAGGACTGAAACCTTGAAAGAATAACATTTACAGAAAGACATTATAACTGACCAGGTGCTTTGCAAGGCTGTATTATTTTCATGGGAAAACTTTTAAAAAGTATAACCTCAGCACTTTCTTATGAATAGAATATTGTAGACCATAGTGATGTAGGTGCCCTGTGACTGACCATGTCAGTAAGGTGGGCACAGCTTGAATGTATGATTATAAAATGAAGAGTATTTCCTGTATCATGCCACACAGAATTCTATACTTGTATTTTATGGTCTTTTGCCTCCTGGTGTACACTAGTAAAGTTTTTGCATCTGAGCCTTTTGTGCTGTCCTAATTTATGTTTATTTAACAGTTTGGTCCTACGTTTGACCGGAAGCCCTCGACAGCTACAGATCAGAAGTGTACCGGTGGTCGAATACTGCGCAGGAGAAGCTACCGAAACGGTTCTTCTTGAAGCACAAAGTCCTCCGACTGAATTGTCGTCTTGAGAGGCTGGCCACTTTTCTGATCTGTGGCTGAAGAGCGGTCTCGAACTAGTGGACCCAAGAGGCTCAGGTAGGAAGATTTTGCCTTTTTTCTGTTTTAGATCAGGGACTAGGTTACAGTAAATGTTATTGTCATAGATTTGTTGTACAGATCAGGGACATAAGAAATTACTGTGCATTTTGTCATAGATCAGGGAAACAGAATAAGGTAGGCAGTTATTCTAAATAAACTGTGTAAGAAATTAAGATACCATGTGGTAAGAAAAAGGGTTACGTAACAGTCTTCTTTTGATATGGGAAATCAGTGCACTAAAAAAACACGAGATCCGCCCCTAACTGATGACGCAAAATACATGCAGTTACAACGAGCAGATAATATAAGGTATTATACAAAATGGGTCAATAAATACGAATTTGACGGTAAATTAAATAAAATTTCATTAGTTAAACTTTTGAAACAGCTTAAATCTGACGCAGAAGGTCAGGCAAAAAAACAACGACAATTAGGCATTCCTCAGGCACACAGGTGGATTGAGGAAGTGAACCGAAGGGAACAGAAACTTAAGAATGCAAAAGCATTATTTTTAGACAAAGAGGATAATAATACAGTAATAGCGACGGCCCCTCCCCCTCCGCCCCCTCCAATACCCTTTTTAGGATATGAAGCAGGAGGACAGGCTAGTCCACCTCCACATTATCCTGAAGTTGCAGGGGCATTAAAACCGTTTATTAGAGAACCCATTGAAACTAGGTCCCGGACACGTAAGACACTTAGGGACACAGATTTATATCAAATAGGGAGAGACTCACTAGAAGAAAGTGAAGAAATCTGTCCATTAATCGAGGTACCAAACCCTCAGGCAGGACAGGAAGGGCAGGACCCAACTCTCCTGGTGTATAGACCATGGACACCAGAAGACATTCGGAAAGCTACAGAAGGAATCCCTCACCCGAAAATCAATCATAAAAAGTTTATACAAGATTTGCAAGGTATGAGACTAAGCTACCATTTAAATGGAGAAGAAGTAGAAAAAGTAGTTAGACAAATTATAGGTCCAGACTGGCACATGATTTGTGGCACCTGGAACGCTCATGACGCACAACTTAAGCCACTCCTACATAGTGACGCAGAATTAGACACCAGAGTGAAAGGTCTTACAGACCGAATCTCTGAGAAATGGAAACCTAGAGCAGATTGGACTTGCATTAATCAATGCATACAACAAGACAATGAAACTGTAGATGGGTACTATGGCAGATTATTGGAATGTTTCAATAACCATAGTGGCATGACTATTCCTGAAAGTCAGACGAATGATAGCGCATATGAACAGCAACTGAAAAATGCATTTTTGAAAGGTTGCATTGCCCCTATCAGTAGCTTTATTACAAAGCATATGATAGACCACCGAACAAGTAGGCTACAAGCCTTACTTGAGTATGCTAGACATGCTGAGACACTTTAATAGTAAAAAGAAAAAGAAGACACAGGTCTTCACAGCAGAAGACGGCGCAGAAGTCTTCGTTGTGCAGGGAGGTAAAAAGGGTAGGAAAAATACCCAGGGTAATAAACAATCTGACAAAAAGTCAGAGGATTTTGAAGAGAGAAAAAAGAAAGGTGAGTGCTTTAAGTGCGGTAAAAAAGGACATTTAGCAAGGGATTGCAGGCTAAATAAAAAGGCGACTACAGAAGATAAAGATAAAGGTGATGAGGACTGACTATATGATAGTGATGACAATCAAAAATCATCAGAAAAGGTTAGCAAACAAAAGACAAATGTAAATGTAGTGGAAGGAACAGAGGAAGTGCAAGCAGATGAAGAGGATGAAGAAGGTGAAGTTTTAGACTTAGCATTATTGAGCTTAGAGCTCTATTTGGAAGACACAAAACCGGAAGTTACACTTCTGGTGGAAGGTAGGGAAGTGAAATTCTTGTGTGACTCAGGAGCGTCTCGAACTTTGATACACCCTTCAAAGTTACCAGAGCATTCTGAATCACCTGACTATATACTAGTGAAAGCAGCAAATGGACAGCTATATAGGGAGCCACTCTCCCATGATATAGCAATAACTGACCCTGTTTCAGGTATGACTCAGAGAAGTAAGATTGTACTTTCTGCAAAATGTCGAGTAAACTTACTGGGAAGAGACCTTATAAAGATGTTTGGCATAGCAGTAGTTCCTACCATGCAGGGTATGGAGGCACAAAGACAAATGGATACTTTTGTGGTGCGATCGGAGGGTGAAGCTTTTTACTGGTACAGCCAGGATCTAGTTACGACTGGTCCAGGGGCAGTAACCGAGGAACTGATGAACGTAGCCATCAGTAAGGTCCCCTCCCTTGACACTGATCAACAGCATTTGTTACATTGTACTCTATACTACTGTAGTATGCCAGGACCGGATAAGGAATATGAGCAAGAATTGTTCAAAAATCCTGCTAACAGATTAGTGTTACGAACTTTATATTGGGATACTGAGGGAAACAGTGTAGTAAGCTGTTCATTACCTCAGGAATTCATGAAATTATACAAATCCAATAGACTGCCACATGTCAGCTTGACAAAAAACAAAGCTGTGAGGTGGGCAGATTTAGGAGAAAAAGTAACAAAATGGGAAAAGCAAACTGATTTAGAATTGTCAGAACAGGGAGTACAGAAACAGAAATTGAATTGGCTCACACAGACACATCCATCTGCACACTTACAACATAGTGAAGACAGCTGATTAGCATTCTTATTAGAAGAAGAAGGAAAAAGCCCTGTGTGATATACCAAAGATTCTTTGGTCGACAGGAAAATCAGATGTAGGACTTATTCGAACAGCAGGTCCAGTAACCATTACACCAAAATCAGCATTTAGACCACAAAAAAGACAATACCCCTTGAGGAAGGATGCAGAGCAGGGAATCAAGCCTATAATAGCTGCATTACTCAAGGAAGGAGTACTGGTAGAATCTCTAGATTCACCATGTAATACCCCTCTATTTCCTGTTAAAAAAGCAAACGGGGAATGGCGGATGGTACAGGATTTACAAGCCGTAAACAATGCAATAATACCCAGAGCACCTACGGTGCCAGATCCACACACTTTGTTAAACGATTTGAAGCCACAACAAAAATATTTTACTGTGGTAGATATAAGCAATGCTTTCTTTTCAATACCTATACATCCTGATAGCCAGTATTGGTTTGCATTTACATTTCAAGGTAAAAGATATACCTATACTGCTACCGTGAGGGATATTGTGAAAGTCCAACGATATTTGCACAAGAAATGGCTAGCAACCTGGCAGGATTTACTCCACCAGGGGGCAGTCAGATTCTACTTTATGTAGATGACATCTTGCTAGCAGCCCCCACCCAGCAGCAATGCAGGGATGATACAATAGCATTATTGAAATTTTTAGCAGCACGAGGACACAAAGTAAACAAAAGTAAGTTACACCTTTGGAAAAAACAGGTTAGATACCTAGGATATGTAATATCCAAAGAAGGTAGAGTACTAGACGAAGATAGAAAAACAGCAATTTTACGGGCACCTAAACCAACCACCAAGAAGGAAATTATGTCCTTCTTGGGAACGACTAATTTTTGTCGAAGTTGGATATCGAACTATGCTTTAGAATCTGCTCCATTGGCTGATTTAATATATAAAACACCAATGGCAGCACAAGATGTATTACAATGGACACCTGAAGCAGAAACAGCTTTCTGCAGACTAAAACAATTGATAGCTTCATCATTAGTTTTAGGACGTCCGAACTACCACAAAAATATTTTTTCAAACCGTAGATTGTAAACAGGGATACATGACGTCAGTTCTGACGCAACAGCATGGGAGTAAACAACGCCCCATAGCTTACTATTCCTCACAGTTAGACCCAGTGGCGCGATCATTGCCTCACTGTGTACAAGCAATAGTCGCAGCTGCAATGGCAGTACAGGCTTCAGCCTCTGTGGTATTATTCCACCCTCTCACATTGAGAGTGCCTCATGCAGTTGCGATAATTTTACTGCAAGAAAAAATAGCATATCTATCTCCTGCTAGACATCTTTCATGTATGACCATACTGCTGAGACAACCTCATATGGTAATTGAACGTTGTACAACATTAAATCCATCAACGTTACTTCCGACTCCTGTGGATGGCACACCACACAGTTGCCTGCAGGAAATTGAGCAAATAACTTTGCCCAGACAAGATCTCACTGATATGCCCTTGGATGATGCCGAGGTGACATTTTATGTGGACGGTTCATGCAGGAAGGGTCCTACAGGGAAGAATCTAGTAGGGTATGCAGTAGTCACAGACACAGGGATTTTAGAAGCCCAACCTTTACAGCATAACCTGTCTGCTCAAGCAGCAGAATTGATAGCCTTGACACGGGCCTGCACTCTAGCGAAAGACAAATGTGTGAACATATATACTGATAGTCAGTATGCTTTCTCTACAGTGCATGTTTTTGCGCAACAATGGAAGAATAGAGGAATGATAACATCTACTGGTAAACCGATTAATCATGCGCAACTTATTTTGAACTTATTAGATTCCATTCAGCTACCTACCAAAGTAGCTATTTGTAAATGTGTAGCTCATACAAAACAACAGGATTCGATTTCAAAAGGTAATGCACGAGCTGATGCAGCTGCAAAGCAAGCAGCTTCAGACTCAGAAACTTTACTTTTGAATGAGGAATTACAACCCTCTGAGATTTTAGATTTAGAAATGTTGAAAACAATGCAGACATTGACTACAAAAGCTGAGAAACAGAAATGGGAGAGACGAGGTGCAATCCTCGAAAATGGACTGTACATCTCCAAGGAGAAAAAGCCAATATTGCCGTCTAATTTATTTAGATATGCAGCTTTGTTGAGCCATGGGCAGAGCCATGTCTCAACAGGGGGGATGGTACAGTTAGTGAATCGAATATTCCAAACATATGGATTCACAAACTTCACACAAAAATTTTGTGCAGCATGTCATATTTGTAACAAACATCATGCACAAGGAGCATTCAAACCCAAGCAAGGGAGTTTTCCTACACCACCATATCCGTTCCATACTATCTGTATGGATTTCATAGAACTGAACAAATGTGAAGGGAAAAAATACTGTTTAGTGATTATAGACATGTTTTCCAAATGGGTAGAAGCTTTTCCAACTAAAAATCCGGATGCAGCAACAGTGGCAAAGGCCCTAGTAAAAGAAATAATTCCTAGATTTGGCATACCGGAGAGAATCTATAGTGACAATGGGACACACTTTGTCAACCAGACAATACAGCAACTTGGGAGATTCTTTGGGATCTCCTTAAAGAATCATTGTGCTTACCACCCACAGTCTGCAGGACTGGCGGAAAGGTACAATGGAATCAGATAAGCTTCTTTGAGATCCAAAGTTACCAGCCAGGCATCCTTGGCCAACAGTGGCAGTAAGTGATGCAGAGTGAGCATTTTGAACTTTGGTATCACCAAGAAGGAGTTTAGAATGGAAAGATCTAGAATGGGACGCCAAGTGCCTTCTTTTTTTGAAACTAAGAAAAGTCTGGAGTAGAAGCCCTGGCCTACCTGCTGTGCAGGAACTGGCTCTATTGCCCCCAGATTTAACAGAGACAAAATTTGCTTTTTTGCTTCTGCTCTTTGGTTTGGGGGAATGTCTGGGAATCCCTTGGGCACAGGAAATGTGTGGAAGGAAAATTTGTCTCCCAGGGATACAGTTCTGAGTACCCATTTGTCGTCTGTGATAGTGGCCCAAACATTTGCAAAAATGGCCAACCTTCCCCCTAAAGGAAACTTTGGGCAAGCAGGAACAGGCAGGAGTTGGCTAGAGTCATTGAGAATGCTTGGATTGGGATGTAGGCTTAGAACTTCCTGTCTTATAAGTGGAAGCATGCCATTGCTTAGTCCTTTGAGGGGTAGCAGCATGCCCCCTAGAAGATTTGAAACCTCGAGTCCTGGAATGGTTCTGTCTGCTGGTATCAGGAAAAGTTCAATTCTTTGAAGGGTAATTCCTGCTGAATCGAGGAGGTTGAACTTGCAGAAAGTCTTTAACTGTTTGCATAGACTTGGCCTTATCCTCCATCTTTTTCAGCACCTCCTCTGCTTTGCTGTCAAAAAGACTGTCCTTGTGCAAAGGTACATCTAAAAGCTTAGACTTGATGGGCTCTGGAAGGGACTGTTCCCTGAGCCAAGCATGTCTTCTGATAACAGACCCAGTAGCTGTCACCCTGCAGGAAGCTTCTAAAATACCAAAACCACAATGTAATGAATGTTTATTGACAAGGCTGGCAGAATGCAGCAAATCTTGCATATCTTTACTCTCTGCCAATAAAGGCACACCTACAATCTTTGCCTTAATAGCCTCCAAGGTATGCTGTTGATACTTAAGCATATGAAAAAGACAATTGCTAGACCTAATAGCAAGAGTGGTGGAGGTATAGACCTTTTTACCCCACCTATCCAGGTTTCTAGATTCTCTGTCAGAGGGAACATGATTCTTAGTAACAGTGGCATTAACCCCTTTAGGCCCCTGGGAAATAACCTCTGGGTCAGCTAGAGGATTCCTAAAAAGAAACAGATGTGAATCAGGAACTCTATAGTACTGGTCAGGTTTCCTGGGAGCAGGAGGAACATAATTTGGAGTTAAAGAATTTTCCAGGAAAACATCATCAACCACTTCCAACACTGGAGGAATGGCCAGAGGCTTATGCTGAGACAAATCCAAGAACTCCCTGATCCTTTTCTTAGACTGGGGGTAATCCTGACTTTCCCATTTAAAATGCTCCCTAAGAGTATTCAAAGTATCACCAAAAAAGTAATCTTCTGGAGGAGAAGCGGAAGGAATAGGTTCCTCTGCATCTGAATCCTCAAAGGAGAAAAAACATGAGAAACTTCCTCTTCATCAGTAGAAATGCTAGAAATATCAGAACCTGAATAAGCAAAACTTCTGGGGACAAACCCCCTACCCCTTTTGGAAGGAGGAGGCTGGGAGCCCCAAATAAGAGTCAAAAGGTCATTAGCCATTTCAATCATTTGGGTTTCAGGAGTATGTGAGGAAGCTGGAGCCTGCTTTCCTACAGACTTGTGGCTGGCGGATCTACCTGCAAGACGGAAGGACTCGGGTGGCTTAGGCACAGCTGAAGTCGTGGCAGAGGTCATCAGTATGTGCCTGCTGCCAGAACGAAGAAAGGAGGCCTCGGAAGCTGATGTCTGCTTAACGGCTCTGGATCCAGGCAAGGTGGTGACAGGCAGAAGGTCAGAAGACAATGTGGAAGCATGTAGCATGGAGGACTCCGAAATGGTCTCAACAGAGGCCTACAGTTGAAAATCCGTGGACTGCAGGGGCTGCAAAGGCACCTCACTGGCCACCGCAGGGCTGGCAACCAACTTAACAGGAACATCGCTGGTAGATTTGACCCTCAGAAGACTGTCGCGGTCTTTATCCTTACGCGTCTTAGGAACATCCGAAGTTGGAAGACCAGCGGACGCCATACCAATGAACTTAGGCCAAACTCCAAAATGCTTAGCTAAAAACTTAGCCCAACGACGAATGGTACGTGGATTAAAGGAGGCACGGAGCTCACAGTTAGGAACATCGTGTTCAAGACCTAAACAAGTAAAACAGTAAGAATGAAAATCCCAGTGAGGAATCTGCTTTCCACAGGCAAGACAATTAACTTTTTCTGACATTCATTAAAGTAAGAAAAGAGGATCCCCAACAGGGTACCTAGCTTTAGCTGACTTCAACTTAGTGGTCGGAAAACAAAGGAAGGTAAACAGCCGACCGGCACTTGTGCACAAATGCTTCTGCTTTGGGCTCCGCTGCAAGACGACTGAGGAAATGGCGTCGGCTGCCTCCTTTTGTATCTGACGTCCTGACATCTTTTACAACCGACAGCAGCCAACGTCATATTTACATACCTTTTGTATTCTGGCCGATCGAGGGCTACCAGGGTCCAGATAACCCATTTGTTAGGACTGCAACAGTGAAACACGATGAACATCCACACACACAACACAACACCCACCTCACATAGCACACACAAAGACTAACTTATTCTGAGGCACTTAAAAGCAATCTTCCTAAACAACAATGATTGCCTAGACCACCCATTGACAAAGCAATGTCTCAACAAACCTATAGGCACTCAAAAAAAACAAACAACACCTAACACCATACATATAGTCACTCTCAATGGAGCCACAAATACTAAGCCCCTAAGGCAAGCAAGCACACATCCTAGGACTCTTATATACTAATGTCCCTCTAACCATGCTGAACAAGGAGAAGGTGACTGTTAGATGCTTATCTGGAGGCAGGAGCTGCCAAATCATGTGTAGCTCCCACTGTATTTTCATTGTAGAAGTAACAGACTGCAGTTTTCCATTATACCACAAGGCAGAGCTCCTTTACAGGAATATAAAAGACAATTTTGAAAGTGAAAGAGCTATATATATATATATGAAAGAGATATATATATATATATATGACTATAGCTGTCAACTCTTAGCACAAAAAAACTGGACAAAGCTCATAAGTGGTAGTGGCGGCTAGGGACATTATGCTCTTTTTAACCTGTACTCAAGGTACAGGGTTTGAGCCTGAGTACCTCTAGCCACCAGGCATATTGACTGGGGGGGCATTTACACACACACACACATCAGTTTCTTCTGTTAAGTGTATGAGTATTTAAAAAGTGCCTGTTTACTGGTGTTGCCCTATTTACAAGATAAGAGTTTGAGAGCTACAAACAACTAATATTCAGTAAAGACCTTACTCTGAATAAATTACAGTGAGAAGCACTAATCAGGGACAAATCCAGCAATAATTGGAGACATAGCTGCTCTCATCCTCTTAGCACAAAAAATCTGAACAAAGCAAAAAATAATAAGGGAACAAAGTCCCAAAAATAAAGACAAATTTTAAATATTGCTGTTATAAACTTAGAAAGTTGCTAGAATAAAAGTTCTTGTGTTATCTTGCATTTTCTGAAGGATGTGAAGCCTGTCATTATTTAATGAATTCAGTCCTCATTGATTTGCCACAAAAATCCAGAAAAGTACAAATTTTATGAGGAACAGACCAAAAATATGAGGCAAAAATCTGGACATTCTGCGAAAATCTAGACAGTTGAGAGTTATTATGGGGACAATCGGTGACACTTAAAATGTTGGTACTGTTAACTTGAGACACTGAATGTGATTTTAAAATACCTTTTCTGGAGCAAAAGTCATCTGTAACTCTTAATTACTATCATTAGGTATAATTCGCCAACTTTTCTCCAAAAGTCATGACTTTTTAGGAGGGATTAAGTGGGACAGAGCTAAAACTAGAGTCAAAATCAGGGGCAGTTGAGAGGTAAGAAGTATATGCACAGAGTTTTCCTTTTTTCCCTACAACTTACAGTAGCATAGCAGAATATCCAACTGTACAGTAAGCATGTAGCCGAAGGCTTGTCTGTACCCTTTCAGCATTTTCACTTTAACCCCCACAACAGCCTAATGAAATAATGAACATTCTGCTGCTGAAAACAAATCTTGTGCAATAAAATCGCCCACACAGACTACTGTGGAAAGGTCACTTAAAGCACTTCAAGCTGCCTATGAAAACAGTACATTTTATCGCATTTTGCTTTTCTGCACACCATATACAAAAATTATTCACACACATATTTTGGTTCAAACAAAGCCCAGCACATGGGGATTGGCCAGCCTCAGCATGTAACATCACACCCGGCCTTCCACTGAGTTTTCAAACGCCAATTGCAAAACCTCAAAAATGTGATTGTTAAAGGGGAATGCGGTCACGCAGGGAGGAATGATTGGAACAGGAGCAATCCGAGCAAAATCTTGTGAAATATGAACTGTGGTGATTTTTGTACAGTGGAAAGTCTAAAGTAAAATATTTCTACCCTCCCCAAAACAATCCACCTCAAAACTGTACACATGGGAAGTAACAGGGTTTGGGACCTTGAACTCTCATGCATCGGTAAATTTTATATGAAAAGAAATTGTGAAGGAAACAAACTATTAGCGGTCGGGATGTATGTGACAAACATGCTGTCGAAAAGCACTGCAAAATACCAACAGAGGGACAGAGTTATTTTCTTTTGTACATACCTTGTGTCTCACACACACACACACACACACACACACACACACACACACACACACACACACACACGCGCACGCACATGCACCACTCCTTACCATTCTACATCGCACCCGAGCAGGTGTCTTCATTCAGCCAGGCCAGCTGTTTCTGCTCACATCTGAAGCAGCTAGTTGTTCCTGCCATTCCGCTGTTCCTGCTTGCATTTGAAGCAGCTAGTTTCCTTACATGATCCAACAGCCAGGCCAGCTGTTCCCGCTTGTATTTTGAAGCAGCAGCCAGCCAGAAATGCATGAGCTCCTTCAGCTCAATTCTGACAGGCTAGTAGAGGGAGCTGACATCATTGAGCAGGCTGGAATCCTCAAAGGAGCTGACGTCATTGCGTACGTGATGACATCAGCTCTAACAGCAGCGGAAATTTAAAAAACTAAAAAACAAAAAGAAAAAAATCGGAAATGAAGGGGTGCCACTCGGGAATCGTGGCACCCCTTCATTTGAACCCCAAAACTTGGTAAAAACAGAGTAATTCGGCATGGTTGAGAGGTCTGAATAGAGTGTCTCATAGTTGGTCTGTTCAGATTGATCTAGGGGATAGAGTGTGCTAGTACTGTTGCCCTAAAGACTCTTTATTGCTAAATGGCATTGCATTTTCTCATATTTGTATTGTTGCATTATAAATCTTTATTGTTCAGTGACATTGCATTTTCTCATATTTGTATTGTTGCATTATAAATCTTTATTGTTCAGTGACATTGCATTTTCTCATATTTGTATTGTTGCATTATAAATCTGTATTGTTCAGTGACATTGCATTTTCTCATATTTGTATTGTTGCATTATAAATCTTTATTGTTCAGTGACATTGCATTTTCTCATATTTGTATTGTTGCATTATAAATCTTTATTGTTCAGTGACATTGCATTTTCTCATATTTGTATTGTTGCATTATAAATCTTTATTGTTCAGTGACATTGCATTTTCTCATATTTGTATTGTTGCATTATAAATCTTTATTGTTCAGTGACATTGCATTTTCTCATATTTGTATTGTTGCATTATAAATCTGTATTGTTCAGTGACATTGCATTTTCTCATATTTGTATTGTTGCATTATAAATCTTTATTGTTCAGTGAGATTGCTCTTTGCTCATGTTAGTATGATTGCCTTCAAGAATCTTTACTGTTGATTGACATTGCATCTTTTTTATATCTGTACTGTTGTATTAGAACCTTTTTTCCCCTCAATGACATTGCATTTATTTCCGTGTTTGTATTGCTGCATTATAAAAGCTTTACTGCTCATTGATATTGCCTTCATGTGCATGTGTCAACATCTTTTCTGTTGAGTTCTGGGGAAGGGAGTAAATGTATGGTTTCATGACATGCATATCTCACTCTGCCTTACTGCTAACTGGTGCACTGTTAAAATAATTTGTTTGTTATTGTGCTATTGCCCTTTAAAATTAAAGTGTCACCTAGAATAAAATCTGTTATCACTTGCCACCTTGGGTTGTTGGGCCTAAAGAAGGGGTGTCACCAGAGTCAGGTAGGAGGGCACCCATCTCTACTTCAGCTATACCCGCTGGTGGGCTACACATGCATGCACTAAGGTCATTATGCCACGGGTATCAGTTTGATTCCATCACAGTCCACGTAGTTGTAAAGGACCTGAGCTGTACCTCCCTTGACTATATGAAGAGAGACATTATGGAGCTGTCAGACTGTGTGTCTCAGGCTGGTATGAGCCTGGCACAGAGCAGCATATTACCATCAGAGAGGATGATGTCACAATATGAGCAAAACATGTGATTTTAACAATTTGCTGTCTTTATGGTGTCATTCTAAGGGAATCCAGTATTTGTCAGCTTGGGAGGACACGCTCAACAGACCACATTGCTTTGCCAAAGATGGTCTGCACCTTTCCCCTTTTGATTACTTGCTAAAACTTTATTCTTCCCCATAGTGCCTTTTTAGGCAATGCCAAACTGACAAACCTACTGACATAGCAAATAGAACTTCAAGGTGGTACTGCTCAATGACAGGACCCTAAAAAAAAAAAATACACTCCCTCCAAACCCTTCTCCCACTCAAGAATATACATATATATCTGTGCAGTTACCGAGACATAGTTTAAAGCAGCAAAGAGTATCCTGGCATGCAAGGTTTCAGTGCCTTCCACACTTTTAGATCAGTAGTTGCACAGAAAAGGAAAGAAAAAGAAAGAAGGTGCTTCAATATACATCAATAACAAGCACACCTCTAGGGTGGTCAGACAGGATGACAAGCATACCTCTAGGGTGGTCACACAGGATGACAAGCACACGTCTAGGGTGGTCACACAGGATGACCAGCATACCTCTAGGGTGGTCAGGCAGGATGACAAGCATACCTCAAGGGTGGTCAGACAGGATGACAAACATACCTCTAGGGTGGTCACACAGGATGACAAGCATACCTCTAGGGTGGTCACACAGGATGACAAGCATACCTCTAGGGTGGTCACACAGGATGACAAGCATACCTCTAGGGTGGTCACATAGGATGACAAGCACACGTCTAGGGTGGTCACACAGGATGACAAGCATACCTCTAGGGTGGTCAGGCAGGATGACAAGCATACCTCTAGGGTGGTCAGACAGGATGACAAGCATACCTCTAGGGTGGTCAGACAGGATGACAAGCATATCTCTAGGGTGGTCACACAGGATGACAAGCATACCTCTAGGGTGGTCACACAGGATGACAAGCATACCTCTAGGGTGGTCACGCAGGATGACAAGCACACATCTAGGGTGGTCACACAGGATGACAAGCATACCTCTAGGGTGGTCACGCAGGATGACAAGCATACCTCTAGGGTAGTCAGACAGAATGACAAGCATACCTCTAGGGTGGAAACACAGGATGAAAAGCATACCTCTAGGGTGGTCACACAGGATGACAAGCATACCTCTAGAATGGTCACACAGGATGACAAGCACACATCTAGGGTGGTCACACAGGATGACAAGCATACCTCTAGGGTGGTCACACAGGATGACAAGCATACCTCTAGGGTGGTCACTCAGGATGACAAGCACACCTCTAGGGTGGTCACACAGGATGACAAGCACACGTCTAGGGTGGTCACACAGGATGACAAGCACATCCTCTAGGGTGGTCACACAGGATGACAGGCATACCTCTAGGGTGGTCACACAGGATGACAAGCATACCTCCAGGGTGGTCAGACTGGATGACAAGCACATGTCTAGGGTGGTCACACAGGATGACAAGCATACCTCTAGGGTGGTCACACAGGATGACAAGAATACCTCTAGGGTGGTCAGACAGGATGACAAGCACACGTCTAGGGTGGTCACACAGGATGACAAGCATACCTCTAGGGTGGTCACACAGGATCACAAGCATACCTCTAGGGTGGCCACACAGGATGACAAGCATACCTCTAGGGTGGTCACACAGGATGACAAGCATACCTCTAGGGTGGTCACACAGGATGACAAGCACACGTCTAGGGTGGTCACACAGGATGACAAGCATACCTCTAGGGTGGTCAGGCAGGATGACAAGCATACCTCTAGGGTGGTCAGACAGGATGACAAGCATATCTCTAGGGTGGTCACACAGGATGACAAGCATACCTCTAGGGTGGTCACACAGGATGACAAGCATACCTCTAGGGTGGTCACACAGGATGACAAGCATACCTCTAGGGTGGTCACACAGGATGACAAGCATACCTCTAGGGTGGTCACACAGGATGACAAGCATACCTTTAGGGTGGTCACACAGGATGACAAGCACACGTCTAGGGTGGTCACACAGGATGACAAGCATACCTCTAGGGTGGTCAGGCAGGATGACAAGCACACGTCTAGGGTGGTCACACAGGATGAAAAGCATACCTCTAGGGTGGTCACACAGGATGACAAGCACACCTCTAGGGTGGTCACACAGGATGACAAGCACATGTCTAGGGTGGTCACACAGGATGACAAGCATACCTCTGGGGTGGTCACACAGGATGACAAGCATACCTCCAGGGTGGTCAGACAGGATGACAAGCACATGTCTAGGGTGGTCACACAGGATGACAAGCATACCTCTAGGGTGGTCACACAGAATGACAAGCATACCTCTAGGGTGGTCACACAGGATGACAAGCATACCTCTAGGGTGGTCACACAGGATGACAAGAATACCTCTAGGGTGGTCAGACAGGATGACAAGCACACGTCTAGGGTGGTCACACAGGATGACAAGCATACCTCTAGGGTGGTCACACAGGATGACAAGCATACCTCTACGGTGGTCACACAGGATGACAAGCACAAGTCTAGGGTGGTCACACAGGATGACAAGCATACCTCTAGGGTGGTCACACAGGATGACAAGCATACCTCTAGGGTGGTCAGACAGGATGACAAGCATACCTCTAGGGTGGTCAGACAGGATGACAAGCATACCTCTAGGGTGGTCAGACAGGATGACATGCTGGAGTTCCTCCACGTGGGAAGGGGTGCTTCAATATACATCAATAACAAGCACATCTCTAGGGTGGTCAGACAGGATGACATGCTGGAGTTCCTCCACATGGGAAGAGGTGCTTCAATATACATAAACAACAAGCACACCTCTAGGGTGGTCAGACAGGATGACAAGCACACCTCTAGGGTGGTCAGACAGGATGACAAGCACACCTCTAGGGTGGTCAGACAGGATGACAAGCACACCTCTAGGGTGGTCAGATAGGATAACAAGCACATGTCTAGGGTGGTCAGACAGGATGACAAGCACACCTCTAGGGTGGTCAGACAGGATGTCAAGCACACGTCTAGGGTGGTCAGACAGGATAACAAGCACACATCTAGGATGGTCAGACAGGATGACAAGCACACGTCTAGGGTGATCAGACAGGTCA
>NC_056726.1:1061130943-1061149007 GCF_019279795.1 Protopterus annectens | reverse complement strand
ATAATCACAACAAAACTAAAAAAATCTTTTTGCACAAAGTGAAAAAAACTTGATTTAAAAAACTGAGGGAGAAGACATCACCACCTTTTTGAATTCCCACCTTCTTGAAGTACTTGATTTAAAAGAGGGATTATCAAATGGAATAGAAAGATCTCCCAGAGTCATAGGAAAATCTATACCCTCTTCACCTAATGCGCCACCAAGATCAATTGTGATAAAGTTCCTGTCCTTCTTGGATAAAGAGCTCATTTTAAAAACAGCCTGGAGAAAAAGTCCCATAACATATAAACAGAGTCAGATCAGATTTGACAATGATTATTCTGTAGAGACAAATTACTGCTGAACACTCCCAAAGTACCTGAGGCAAAAGGCAGCACCACAATTAGATAAAAAGCAACCAACAGGATACACCACGAGAACACCAACCAGTGGATGAAAACTTCTTTATTCCAACAGATTAAAATGGATAGCGCCAGGCTTCATGCACGCTTCATCAGATCTATAAAACACAATTTCACTAGCACTTATATAGTACATAAATCATTCAATCATTCAATTCAGTAGTTGTGACTAAATAATTAAACTTGTTAATTAAACTTAAAACTTTAAAGCGCTAGTCGCCAATTCAGTCTAGTCATCAGCTGCATGATTTTCAGTGTGCTCTGCAGACTTATGCCAGACAAGGCTTTAGAGAAAAAATTCCATAGGTTTATTGATGCATATGAATGCATAATAGATGCATAAAACCATTAACCAAGAGTGCACCTTGGGTTTGGGATAACATAAAATGAATCTTTATAAGCATACTAAAAGACACATGAAGTGTGTAAAAACAACGTATAAAGCTGAATACAACTTAATAACTAACAAGTGAAAACACAAAACACTCGTTGTTTTTACTGTTCGTCATTTTCTTCACTTCATTAGAACTGTAACTGAATAAAGGAAAGGAAAAATAAAAAGCAAATAAACATCCCATTAATCTAGCGTTAAGAATCAACTCTTCATTGTTCACTGTCATCTCTTGTTGGCTACATGACTAATGCATTGTAAAGCACTTGTCACTGAACAACAAAGCAAAAGGTCACCCTACATGTCAATAGAAATAAGACATAACAAGTTCATCGACCAGCACATATTGAATAATTGTTTATATTAAAATATAATTAAAATATAATTAAAATGTATATTAAAATGTTATAGAGGTATATATAGCTGTCATGGTGATAGCAAGTAACACATCAAGACGAGTCCTAACACCAAATGGTTGCCTATATATAAAATCTCTGCACATACTGTATGCCTCGAGACTCTGTCTTAGAATTTAATATTAACGCTTATTAAGTTACTGCTTATTATGTTCATACTTATTAAATTCATATCAATAGGACAATAATACATTGACGGCATAGAGCATAGAGTATATAACTTCTGAATAGCCCTAGGCTATACTAGTCCTACTGAATAAATAAATCGCAGTCTTGAAATAACCGTCAATAATTATCAATGATTAATGGTCAAACGGTTAAAAACTAAACTGTTAAAAATTATTAATATCTATAAAACATTCTTTTTTACAAAATAACTTAATGCTTCAAGAATATTTTATATATATATGTTCGTTCAGTGGGAAAAACAAGTTCATGAACTTACAAATGCGATGAGTTAATAGCCTTATAATTCATGTAAAGTAAACCAATCAATTATAAATAAATAGATAAATAAGTAAATAAATAGGTAAATCCATAAATCCAGAATTTAACCATCTCAGTAATAGTCATAGACTAACTAGGGCATTAGGCTACAGCTATACACTGTAATGTATTCAACCACTTTCTTAATATGTGTATCAAAAACCTAATATATAAAGGTGTGGAAAAGTTTATATACATCCAACTGAACTGAATAAACCATACCATTATGATTGATGTTATAACTCATGAATACTTTTATCCATCAATGATACATATTTAATATACAAGCAACTATATCTATAAAGATCACAAGAATAAATATGAATATGTAAAAATCCGGAGAATAAGTATATGTATAAACAATCAAGTTTATATCAAAAATGGTTTCAAAGAGACATAGTTGTTAATGCCAGGGTCTCTATGCACACCTGACCTAAATATCCACTCCAGCTCAAGTTTTGCTAAAGAGTTATTATTATCACCCATTCTAGGGCTAATTTTCAAAACTTGTAAGACCCTAAAACTGAATTGATGTGTCGGATTTAAATTTATATGTTTGGCCAATGCATTTAATTCATTATGTCTTTGGATATCATAAACATGGTTGTAAACGCGTTCCTTTAATCTTCTCTTAGTGAGCCCAATATAAAATGCCTGGCAAACAATGCAGTTTGCCATGTATATTAGATTCATAGTATTGCAATCAGTGTAAATCTAAGGTTTAAACTCAAAATGTCCTAATGGGTGTTTATATTGTTGTGTGTTGGTGATGAATTTACACATACTACATTTCTTGCACGGAAAAGTGCCAAGTCTCTCGGTTGCATTCTCTCTTATATAAGAATTACAGTGTAGATTCTTTGAAAAAATCTCTTTCAAATTGTCACATGTACGAAACATAAATGGGGGTTTTTCACCAACTAGTGCCCTTATATCATCTACTATGGTGAGTATATTCCAGTGTTTTGTTATAATATGCCTAATCTCACTGTTATCATTTGTGTATTTCAATGTAAAGGTTGTCTTGTTACTATATGCACCATCCACTGGTTCACCTTTCCTTACCAAACTCATGTTATATCCTTTCTTCTTCTTCTTCTTCAAATGTTGGGCGCTCAAACTGGTCACATTAGGTATTACATCCTGTCTTATCTCTTTGATTAAACTCTGATTATAGCCTCTCGCTAAAAACAGTGACTCCATATTATCAGCTTCTATTTGTAAAGTGACTGGATCCTTACATATCCTAGATATCCTAGAGAACTGTCCTCTCATTATTCCAGAGAATATATATCTAGGATGCATGCTGTTGTAATCTAGCATGGTATTTCTCCAGCACATTTTTCTGAATAGCTTTGAGGTCAGTTTCCCTTTCTCATCAATATATAAGGTCAAATCTAGAAAACTAACACTTCTTTTTGAACATTCATATGTAAATTTAAGGAACGAAGTGGTTCCCTCTAAATATTCCACAAAACTCCTTAATTCCTCAATGGTGCCATCCCACAGGAGTATCACATCGTCAACAAACCTCCTGTACAACCGTATCTTATTCATCCATATGCTGTTAAAAAGATGATTCTGCTCCCAAAAATACAAGACTAGGTTTGCATAGGAGTTTGCGCATGGGGTGCCCATGGCGACACCCCAAGTCTGTAGATAATACTTATTGTTGAACATAAATATATTGCAATATAACACCATATCTAATAGTTGACTAATAAGAATCTGTCTGTTGCATGTAAAATTGCTGTGTGTGGCTAATAGCTCTCTCACAGCCTGCAGACCATATTCATTAGGAATACATGTGAATAGGTTGCGAACATCTAATGTGACTAAATACAGTTCTCTGTCTTTCATATTCACATAATCAACGGATTCTAGATCTTTCAATAGATGTTGTGTGTCCCTAAGGATGGTGTCAATACTGTTTACCATTGGCCTCAACATTTTCTCCAAAAATATGGAGATATTATAAGTTGCCCACTGTCTGCCTGACACAATAGGCCTCATATTCTTGAAGCATTAAGTTATTTTGTAAAAAAGAATGTTTTATAGATATTAATAATTTTTAACAGTTTAGTTTTTAACCGTTTGACCATTAATTATTGATAATTATTGACGGTTATTTCAAGACTGCGATTTATTTATTCAGTAGGACTAGTATAGCCTAGGGCTATTCAGAAGTTATATACTCTATGCTCTATGCCGTCAATGTATTATTGTCCTATTGATATGAATTTAATAAGTACGAACATAATAAGCAGTAACTTAATAAGCGTTAATATTAAATTCTAAGACAGAGTCTCGAGGCATACAGTATGTGCAGAGATTTTATATATAAGCAACCATTTGGTGTTAGGACTCGTCTTGATGTGTTGCTTGCTATCACCATAACAGCTATATATACCTCTATAACATCTTAATACACATTTTAATTATATTTTAATATAAACAATTATTCAATATGTGCTGGTCGATGAACTTGTTATGTCTTATTTCTATTGACATGTAGGGTGACCTTTTGCTTTGTTGTTCAGTGACAAGTGCTTTACAATGCATTAGTCATGTAGCCAACAAGAGATGACAGTGAACAATGAAGAGTTGATTCTTAACGCTAGATTAATGGGATGTTTATTTGCTTTTCATTTTTCTTTTTCTTTATTTAGTTATAGTTCTAATGAAGTGAAGAAAATGATGAACAGTAAAAACAACGAGTGTTTTGTGTTTTTACTTGTTAGTTAAGTTGTATTCAGCTTTAACACGTTGTTTTTACACACTTCGTGTCTTTTAGTATGCTTATAAAGATTCATTTTATGTTATCCCAAACCCAAGGTGCACTCTTGGTTAATGGTTTTATGCATCTATTATGCATTCATATGCATCAATGAACCTATGGAATTTTTTCTCCAAAGCCTTGTCTGGCATAAGTCTGCAGAGCAGACTGAAAATCATGCAGCTGATGACTAGACTGAATTGGCGACTAGCGCTTTAAAGTTTTAAGTTTAACTAACAAGTTTAATTATTTAGTCATAACTACTGAATTGAATGATTGAATGATTTATGTACTATATAAGTGCTAGTGAAATTGTGTTTTATAGATCTGATGAAGCGTGCATGAAGCACGCAGAAAGCGCTTATCCATTTTAATCTGTTGGAATAAAGAAGTTTTCATCCACTGGTTGGTGTTCTCGTGGTGTATCCTGTTGGTTGTTTTTATCTAACAATGATTATTCTGCAAAAGTGTTAGAAACAAGGAAAAAAACTTGGCCATTAGTGAAACTTCTCAAACAAAATTAAATAAAAGCGCAGATGCTATATCCTGCTAGAATCAGAATTTTCTATTCAAATGACTTGAGATTCTTTAACAGCATTGAAGAAGCTTCTACCTTCATCAAGAATAATAATATCATCACAATTCCTGAAGAAATGGACTGGACTGTTTCCACCAACTTGAAAAGATCTCCAGAAAAAATACTTGGTCTGATGTAAGGAAAAAGAAACAAAGAACTGATTCTAAAACTACACAGTCTTCCAAATCGCTCAAAGAATCAACAAAGATATAGACTTCTGGACTTTACCTCAAAAAGTATGTATTTTATCTATTATATTGCCTATTACACTCTGAGACATTTATACTTTTTCTTAAACTTATACTTTATTCAACATACTCATCACAAGTCTACTGGTTTTGTCTGATAATATTAAATGGTTTTATAATTTAGAGTGACTTCTAAAACTATAGTCACATGTCATTCATAGGCAGTGAGGAAAACCAGATTCAAATGTTATCTTTCTCTTTAGTATAATTAGTTATATGTAATTATACAACAACACCCCATTAATATTCCAAAACGTGCACGCTGATTGGTCAGCGTGCCCATTGTAAATCAGACTTATACTAGTATAAGTCTTTTTTTTGTGAGTGTGTGTGTGTTGGACAGCAACGGCGAATGGAAGAGCTCCGTTGCTGTTATCTCGCTATGTTAAATGAGTTTAAAATAGTGAGATAGCTTTAAAAAAGCAACAGAGAAAGGAAGATCTCTGTTGCTTTTTTTAAAGGTATCTCACTATGTTAAATTTGTTTAACATAGCGAGACACCTTTTAAAAAACAACGGAGATCTTCCTTTCTCCGTTGCTTCCACACACAGCTCTGATGTACTGCATAACCATACGCATGTGCAGTACATCAGAACTGCCACAGAATACTGGACAGCTGCGGAAGGGTAGCAACGAGGCATTATACAATGCCATTATTTAAGAAAAGTAAGTATTTTTTTCTTAAATATTGGGCCAGATTCAGGAAGGCTTACACGGAGTTTAAGTAGTGTAAGCCTCCGTGTAAGCCTCCCGATTCAGGAACAGCCCAAACCTCCATGTAAGAGACAGCTAACACGTCTCTTACACGGACTGGGTGTGGAAATGCTCAATACCTCATTTGCAGCTCAAAGATATGCAAATGAGGTATTTGAGCTATCCAAGAAGCCTAAACCAGTCCGTGTAACGCACGTGTTAGCTGCAGAAATGTACTCAGCTGACAACTGAGTACATTTCTGCAAAATCAAAAACAGAGCTATGTCAGCTCCAAATAAAGGGTGCATATGTTTCATTAAGCATACCAATGGCCAAATATGTGGCCATTGGCATGAAAAAGTGTTGCAAAAATATGTTATATAACTTTTTTTTTTTTCGCGGGTTTTTGATGTTTAACTACAGCGCACACCCGCGCAAACGGGGTGCGCTGCCTAAAATTGAAAACCAAAGCTTATAAGCCCACAATTGTGGGATTTATGTATTACATGGAATGTCAATGGAGGGACTTGCAGACCAAAACCAATATGGCCTCCGTTTAGTGGTTGTCAAGGGGGGGAAGCTCCGTGTAAGACATGTAACTAAGCATTACTAGACAATCCTATGTAAATGAGGGTTACAATACTGAATCACACTGCCATATAGGTAATGAGCACTTTCTGAGTAGTGTAAGAGTTAGAGAAGGGGGAGGAACAGAGTAAGAGGTAGGTGACATCACGGGGGGGAAGGATAGAAACAAATGTACCAAATTGGAGGGCAATGTAAGGTAACAGATGACAGACAGACATCAGGGAGGGAGGTGTGTCCCAACAGAACACTAGGAAAGTCAAGAAATTGAGGGTATACGCTATCCCTACACTCAAAGTTTCTTGATATACATGCATGCGCGCATGTGTGCGCGTGTAAGGCAGGTTCAACATGTGGGAGCGTGTTGCAAACCGTTTACAACAGTTTATGCGGCGGCACGCTGTAAGGCAGTGTGCACGCTGCTTTAACATGAATCAGCCAAGTCCACACCGTAAGGATGTGTGCGTGTAAGCCACTGTGAGCGTGCTTAAGCTGGTGTGCACATTGCTCCCCCTGAGGAAACAGAGAGGAAAAAGGAAACAACCAGATTACTAGGAAACTGTCGGAATACTGCTGGAGTTAATTGGTGATAACAATTGGAAGCAGGCAATTACACAGGCAGACTAGAAGCCCAACCCAGCACTTAAAATACTGCAAACAGCAGTGCAAGGTGTTTCTTACAAGAGATACTGCAAGAAAGTAAGCTATCAGAATTGAAAACTGAAAAAAGCTGAACTCAGAGCAGAAATGCTAGGGGCTGCCATAGCTGTTATAATCAGGCACAGGCGAATTGCTGAGGGTGGTGACAATGCAGATGCTGACAGACAACCCAGAGTGAGGAGAAGGAGAAGAGTATACAGGCCCAGGGTCACCTACCATGGGTTACATGAGCTGGAGATAGTAGAGCACTACAGAGTGGACAGAGACCTTCTGCAGCAGATTGTTGAGCTGTGCAGGCCACATCTCACACACAGAACCAACAGAGGGGAACCCATCCCAGTGGAAACCAAGGTATGTGTTGGCCTAAGAATACTAGCAACAGGTACCTTCCAGAGACCAACTGGTGATATGATGGGGATATCACAGGCATCAGTCTCCAGGGTACTGCACCAGTTCCTGGATGCCATGTCAGCACATGTCAGTGATCATATATATGTCCCTAATGACTGTGAGGTTGTGGCTAGAAATATGCGTCTCTTCCAGCAAATAGCGGGATACCCTGAGGTGCTGGGTGCAATAGACTGCACGCACATATGCATCAAAGCATCAGCTGGTGAGCAGGGTAGAGCCTACATTAACCGCAAGGGATACCCCTCCATCAACTGCCAGGCCGTGTGTGATGCCCAGGGCATAATAATGAATGTGTGTGCTGGCTGCCCTGGGAGCTACCATGATTCCCACATCTGGCATCTGACGCAGCTGTACCAATCATTTGCCAGTGGGGACTTCCCACATGGACACCTAGTGGGGGATGCAGGTTATGCACTTGAGCCATGGCTGATGACACCCATCAGAAATGCACACACACCTGAACAGGAATGCCATAATGAGGCACACGCACAAACACGTAATGTCATAGAGCGTGTGTTTGGGCTGCTCAAGTCACGGTCCAGGACACATCTGGTGGAGCCTTGCAGTACACACCAACTACATGTACCCAAATGATCATGATATGTGCTATGCTACATAATATGATCCTGTGGAAACAGCTGCAGCAGGACCAGCACAGGGCTGGGCCAAACATCCCCCCACCATTGCCAAGGCCAACACAGGCAGAGGGTGACTCGGAGGAGGAACAACCTGACCTTGTCCCAGTAGGAAGAAGGAGGCATGCCCAGTATGCCCTGGCCTTGGCAAAGAGGCGACGCATAGCACATACACTTGATCAGTAGGAACACTGGGACTGATACCCGCTCTGACTCACTCATATAGTAACAGGGATGCCTAACATGACACAACCTGCTTCCAAACATGTACAGGGAGTGTAGTATGTGCATCCGACAGAGGCAGCCCTGCAGCACCACCTGAGGCATGAATGCCATGTGTTAAGTAATGTAATACCATGTACCATATGCACACCTGAGGACCCGACTAACATCCACCCTCACCAATCATAAACCACAAAAACACAAACCTACCTCATAGGTATCACAAGGGATAGGAATCTAGATGTAATGCTACCCAATGCCAGAAGTATAAATGCGTGCAGTGTAAACGCACACAGTATAGAGAATGTAGATATCAGTGCTGTAATAGAAAACAGGGTCAAAGCCCACATCAGCACCCTGACACTACCAGGTCACACCTCATACAGTGATGTACATGTGCAAAAACATGGAACAAGCTACAAAATGAGGGTGACTAGCAATAAATGGCATGGATAACCACACACCCATGTTGGTACCACAACATGAAGCAACATGGATTAGCCATGGTCAAATACCAATGGCTAAAACTGACTACAACTATATAGCTTGCTGCAGACCACTGTCCTAATAGCAGGAACTGCCCTAGGCCTACTCTGGCAATGTGAGTGTCAAACAAAAGATTACTGTCAACCCGGGTGCCCAGGTCCCTGATAACCTCTTCTGTGCTTAGAGGATTGCCACCTAGATGGGAACTAGGGGTAACCTTGTTGTTCCCGAAGGGTATGACTATGCATTGTTTAGCATTTAACGTAAGGCCATGGCTCTGGCACCAGTTATCCGTGTCTATGAGACCCTTCTGAAGGATGTCTGTGTCAGATGGGTTTCCAACTATGGTTCCCAGTTTGCAGTCATCTTCAAACTTTGTCAGCATTAATCCTCCTGTGTTTGCTTGTACTTCTGAAAAGTAGATGCTGAACAAAAGTGGGCCCAGGACTGAGCCCTGTGGGACACCACTTGTGACAGTTTTGGAGTGTGACATGGCACCAGCAACTTTGACCCTGTGTGTTCTGTCACTTAGCCAGTTTGCAACCCATCCTGTGATGTATGGGTTCACATTTAAGCTGGTGATTTTTTCAATGATACCCGAGTGGGGTATTGTGTCGAAAGCCTTTGCCAGGTCAAGGTAGGCTGTGTGGACTGCCTTGCCCTCGTCAATGGCCTTGGTGACTGTCTTGAAAAAGTCAACCAGGTTTAAAAGGCATGATCTGCCCTTGACAAAGCCAAACTGGGTTGGATCCAACGTCTGCAAGTTCCCTATGTCTTCATTTATGATTTCCATTATGATCCTCTCCATAGCTTAGCAGACCAGGCTTGTCAAGCTGATGGGATGGTAGTTTCCAGTGTTGGTGGAGGCACCTCCTTTGTGAAGTGGGTCCACCATTGCTGTATGCTACTCCTTGGGCACATATCCTGAGGTGAGGCTAAGATTAAACAGCTGCGCTAACTGCGGGTTTAATTCCTCATTGAGTTCATGGAGCACACAACCAGGGACACCATCTGGTCCCATGGATGCAGTGTTTTTCGCCTTGGATAGAGCAGTTCTCACCCGAGCATTTGAGATGTTTGGGGGGCTACAATCCTCTGGTATAGATATCCCTCCAGTTGAATCTGCACTGAACCTGTCAGCCAGTATGTTGGCAATGTCTGTAGGTTCAGTGATATTTACATCATTTCGAACTAATTCTGAGCATATCTGGGAGTTTCTTCCCAGGTGTCTAACATAGGTAAAAAAGGCCTCATGATTGTCCCTTGAGTCCTTAGTGGGTTTACTCTCAAAATTCGCCTTGGATGATTTTATGGGGGAACTCAGTGTTTTACTCATAATGAGCAGGGGTGTCTTCCCTTCTACGGATTTCACTCTATCTTGTAGTAGCTCCTTCCTTTTGTTGTAGAGCTTGTTTATGGCTGGGGTCCACCAGACTGGATGCTTGCCTGTGGTACAAAGAGTCTTTGTTTTGTTTGGGATTGCCTGATCCATGCAGTCCTGGAGGTGCTGGTAGAAGGCATTTGTAAGTGATACAGCGGCTTGGGTAATGGTGTCCGCTGGCTTGGGGGCCTTGAAAGAGACCACACCAGTCTTTAGAAGTGTGAAGTCAGCTTTTGAGAAGTTCATCACTGTTGTCTTTCCTATCTGGGGTGGGGGTGGGATGTGGACTTCCACTGAGATTAGTTCATGATCTGATCTCACCAATGATGGGTATACTTCTGGTGTTGAACATTGTGACCCCATGTTCGTGATGATGAGTTCTAGTATGTTGTCTCCTCTTGTGGGGATGGTGACTAGTTGTTCCATGGCATTTGAGTGTATGAACTCTAGGAACCTTTGGGCTAGAGTGTTGGGGCTTGAGTAGTGATCCCAGTCTATATTTGGATAGTTGGAATCACCCATTATGATGGTGTTCGGAGATACATTTATCCCCTCCAGTGTTTTCAGGAAAGCTGTGTGAGGTACCTGAGTTTGAGAGGGTGGCCTGTAACATGCTACAAACTGCAGAGCAGTCTTGCCTACGGTTAATTGCACCTGGATGGTCTCTGATGCATCGTGTGTTGCCACCAACCTTGAGGTGACGGTGTCCTTGATGAATATGGACACCCACCCTCCTTTCTTGGTGTTGTCCAGATTTTGGGGGCGGAACGCATGATATGAGGTAACACCCGATAGTGCCGGGGTGCTGTCAGAAGCCGTGAACCAGGTTTCAGTCACAGCACAGACATCAATGTTCTCCATACTGTGAAGGGCGTCGAGTGTGTGCAGCTTGAGGTTGAGACTTCTGGCATTGAGCAGCATTACCCTTAGTGTTTTTCCTTTTCTGTGTTCTAGGGTGGTAGGTGTAGAATCTGATTCTTGCATAAAAAAGGCACAATGGGGGTGGCAAGAGCCTCAGCCAAAATCCGGAAGCCCAGGGGTGACAGGTGCAAGCCGCCTTGCAAATCAGCGTGGCCTGTCCAGCATGTCATCCCAGGCAGACAGACATTGGACCCCTTTGAATGACACCCATAGTTTAAGCCAATTATTACAGCTGATCATCTTGTCTCTGTTTATGTGGCATCATACTTGGTGAAGGTAGGATACTGCTCAAGGTCAGGGTCATACCTGCCTGGCCTACATAATCAGAGAGATCCTCTATGTCTCTTTTCATGTAGTCAAGGGAGGTACATCTCAGGTCGTTCACACCAGCATGGATAATGACTGAGTCAGACTTGTACTTGCAGTTGAGTGACCTGAGTGCTTGCATTATGTGGTGGATTCCAGTGCCCGATAGGCAGCTTACTGTGACCTCCTCCATACTCGATCTGGTGAGCGGGACGTCAGTGTGTCTGACTATGGATTCACCTATGACAAGTGTGTCTGGCATTGTGTTTGGCCTTAAGGGCTGTGACTGTTTGGCACACTGACTCTGTGGTCTATGTGTTGCATGTGCTGTGTCCTGTGGAGGCAGTTGTGTGGGTGTCTGCTGTGGTGGCCTCTGCTGTTTTAGTAGAATTCTGATCAGAGCCTCCGAGTATGTCTTTGTGTGTCTATGTGTATGATTTGAAGTTGTGATAGTGCTATGTGAGACTGGGTTTGTGGTGTGTGTGGTTACCTTCACCTTCTCTCTGGTCTTGCTAGTCCTATGTTGAGAGAGCTCAGCCTCCACTTTGGCTATATAGTTGCATCTCTCACATGTATTTGTGTTTTATGGGAGAAGGAGAGGGTTGTCAGTGTACATGAGGCAATTGTAACATTGCCTCAATATTCCCAGGTTCACCAGCTGAGCAGGAGAGGACACTAGCAACTGATCCCTAGACATGCTAGAAGGAATAGACAAAACAATGTTGGAATACAGGGAAATATCAAGCCCCCCAAACCACATTATAGTGCTTGACTGACAATACCTACACATACACCATAGTTTCATAGTTTCATAGTTTACTACTAGGCTATCTGCCCTAGTGCATGTATAAGCCTAGCCATAGTGATGTGGCTATTGCCACCCCTTATAGTGGTAATAAGTGTACAGAATAGATTCCGAATATTGTGCCTCTGACTTAGTAGTGACACATTATGACCCCCTTACATAATTGAATAACTTGACTGTGCCTCTGTCTAGTCTGTGCCTCTGTCTCACATGCAGTTGTCCAGATGTCTCTTGAAGAGAATCAGTGAGGGACTTTGTCTAACATGAACTGGGATACTCTGCTAGAGTGTGAGATGCCTCTGAGTTATGACTCTGTCCCTCCAGCATGTCCTATACATGTATGTGCTGAGGTTCAAATCTTTAGCTCTCATGGTTCTGGTGGATTTGGATTGCTTGCAGTGGAGCATGTCCACCAAATCCTGATTGTACATGGTCTTGTATGTCAGGCATAGGTCACCTGTAAGTATACGGTATGACACTGAATAAAGCTGGATTTCCTTTATTCTGGAAGCATATGACATGTGTTGTAGACCCCTGATCTTCATGGTAAGGTACTTTTGGGGTCTCACCAGCTGTTGCAAGTGCTGGGTGAGGTACATACCAAATGGGGCTTTGTATTCAATCATGGGCCTGATAAGGGAGAAGTATAGTGGTACAATGACCTCCTTTGATCTGGATGGAAAACCCTCCATGATAAGGTGGGCTAGATAGAAAGTCTTTCTAACCACTTTGGCAACATGGGTGTCAAACGAGATGTCACTATCTACATGTGTCCCCAGGTGTCTGATTTGTTCTCTGTGCTCAGTGGGTTGCTGTCTATGTATTGATCTGTGGGTACTTTGTTCCTCCCAAAGGGGATGACTACACATCAGTTGCATTCAGTTTCAGGCCATGAGTCGGCACCAGCTATCTGTCTTTGTGACGGCATTCTGTAGGATGTGTGTGCCGGCTGATGTATTCACTATGGTGCCTAGGTTGCAGTCATCTGCAAACTTTGTCAGCCACAACCCTCCTATGTTTGCTTTCACATCTGAAAAGTAAATACCAAATAAGAGGGGTCCCAGGACACATCCTTGTGGGACACCACTGTGACTGGCTTTGAATCTGACAAGGCACCTGCAATGTTGACTTTATGGGTTCTGTTTCTTAGCCATTTTGCAACCTATCCTGTGACATTTGGTGTTATATTTCAGCTGTTGAGCTTGTCTATGATGCCTGAGTGGGGTATTGTGTCAAAGGCCTTAGCCAAGTGCAGGTAGGCTGTGTGGACCGCGTAGCCCTCATCAATGGCCCTACTGACAGTTTCATACTAGTCAACTAGGTGCAAAAGGCAGGATCTGCCCTATACAAAGCTGAACTGGGTGGGATCAAGGGTCTGTAGGTCACCAATGTCTCTGTGTAAGAGCTCCATAATGACTCTTCCCATAGCTTTGCATACAAGGCTGGTTAAGCTTGTGTGGTGGTAGTTGCCAGGTTCTGTGGAGGCATCTCCTAGGAGGGACCACTGTTACCGTATGCCAGTGTTCAGGTACATATCCTATAGCAAGGCTAAGGTTAAATAGCATTTGTATATACGGGTCTAGCTCCTTCTGGAGTTCATAGCATGCAACCGGGATACCATCAGGTCCCATTGATGCTGTGTACTTGTCTTTGCTGGAGTGCGGCTCTCACATGGACATCCAAGATGACAGTGAGGTTACATACAGCCGTGTGTGTGATAACTATCTTCTTTGGGGGTGAGGGAGGGGGTAAATTGCACTGAACCTGTCTGCCAGAATGTTGCCAATATCTGTCAGGTCACTGGAATATATGTTGTTGTGTACCAACTCGGAGCATATCTGAGGGTTCCCACCCATGTGTCTGACATAACTGAAGAAAGCAGTGTGGTTACCTTCATTGTCTTTGGTGATTTATGTCCCCAAGTTGACCTTGGATGTCTTTATGAGAGAATGTAGCTTTCTACTAGTGCTGATCACAGCTGCCTTCCCTTTTGGAGATGTAGCTCTGTCTTGCATTAGTATCCCTCATCTGTTATACAGTTTGTTTATGGCTGGGGTCCACCAGACAGGCCACTTTCCCTTGGTGGAGAGGGTCTTGTTTTTATTTGTGATTGCATGGGCCATGCTTTCTGACATCTAGCTAAGGGGAGGTCATTGTGGTTCTGCAGTTATCTTTCATCAGCATTAGAAATGACTACAACAGCCCCTGTGGGTACCTCAGCAGACACATCCAGCAAACTGTAAAGTCCACAACAGTACCTCACCAGGAGTATGAAAGAGGCCGCCTGGAACACATGTAATGTGTTGCCTGATTAAACAGAGTGCAGCTCCACACACTGCCATGCTGGCCACCCAGACGCAAGCTGTGCCTGATGTAGAAAGCCATGTCCAAGCTGGAATCAATGCACATGCTGCACCTTGTACAATCTGAATGGCAGGGAGCTATGCACATGAGGGACCTGAACCCCAGCACTGACATACATAGGACACGCTGTACTGCATTATCCATAACACAGAAGCCACCCCCACGCATTAGTAAACTACCAGTACAGGTTATCCATAGAGTCACTCGTTGATTCTCCTCAACAGGAATCCTAATGAGTGGATGGGAGATGGTAGGTTTACCCTGGGTATCAATGTTATGTCACAGGTAGACAGAGGCACAGTATACTAAACAAGACATATGTCATGGCAAACTACACTTACAATGTGTTGACGGACAAACACACTCTCTGACTAGCATTAGAAATGGCCTAGGGCACATCGGTAGTGTTTGCCAATGTACACCCATGTTGTGGAATACACTACTGGATGTTGGATGAGGTTGTTGTAAGTAGTTCACATCTGAACATAATGCAACATGGTCAGATAGGTTCATAGGTTCATAGGTTTATACTAGGCTATCTGCCCTAAGGCAGTTATAAGCCTAGCCCAGAGTTTGTTGGCATACGCCACCCCTTATATGGAAACAGTACTGTGCCCATTAGTTTGTCGTGCCTCTCTCAAGCAGTGACACAGTGACGATCCCCGGGGTAAACCTATGATCTCCCATCCACAGGTCAAGATACCTCTTGAACAGAGCCAGCAAGGTGCACTGCCTCACATGGACCGGATTGTATTCCACAGCATAGGGAGTCTCCGAGTGATAAATCCATCCCTCCAACATGTCCAACGTACATCCATGCTAAGGTGTAAATCACTTGCACTAGTGGTTCAGGTGGATCTGCCGATTTTGAGGTGGAGCATGTCCATTAATTCCTGGTTGGACATGGCCTTGCATGTCAGGCACATGTCACCTCTAAGCAGACGGTATGTGACTGAATAGAAATGGGGCGAGTGTCTTCAATCTGGCAGCATATGACAGATGTTGGAGTCCCTTTATCCTTTTGGTGGGGGACATTCAGGGTCTCTCCAATTGCTGCAGATGTCGGGTGAGATACATCCAGAATAGGGCATTGTACTCGATCACCGGTCTGACAAGTGAAGAGTACAGGGGAACAATGACCCACTAGATCTGGATGTGAATCCCTTCCTGATCAGGTGGGCAATGTAGAAGGTCTTTCTAGCCACTTTAGCAACGTGAGTGTCAGAAGAACGGCGACTGTCAACCTGGGTCCCCAGGTCCATGATAACCTCCTCTGTGCTTAGAGGATTGCCACCTATATGGTAGCTTGGGGTTACCTTGCTTTTCCTGAAGGGTATGACTACACATGTTTTGCAATTTGACTTTAGGCCATGGCTCTGGCACCAGCTATCAGTTTCCATGAGTCCCTTCTGAAGGATATCTGTGTCTGATGCACTGTCCACTATGGCGCCCAGTGTGCAGTCATCTGCAAACTTTGTCAGCCAAAGTCCTCCCATGTTGGCCTGTACTTCTGAGAAGTAGATGACAAACAATAGGGGGCCAAGGACTGAGCTCTGTGTGACACCACTTGTGACCGGCCTGGAGTCTGACATAGTGCCAGCAACTCTAACCCTGTGGGTCCCGTCCTTAAGCCAGTTTGCAGCCCATCTTGTGACATATGGGTTTACATTTCAGTTGGTAGGGTTTTCTACAATACCTGAGTGGGGTATTGTGTCGAAAGTGTTTGCAAGGCCAAGGTAGGCTGTATGGACTGCCTTTCCCTCATCAATGGCCTTAGTGACTGTTTTGAAGATGTCAACCAAGTACAAAAGGCATGATCTGCCCTTGACCAAGCCAAACTGGGATGGGTACAATGTCTGCATGTCCCCATATCTTTGCTTATGAGCTCAATTATGATCCTCCATAGCTTTGCAGACTAGACTTGTTAAGCTTATGGGGCAGTAATTACCAGGGTCTGTAGAGGCACCACCTTTGTGCAGATGTGCACAACTGGACCCTAACCAGGCAGTTGTGCACAGTATGGAAATATAAAGTAGTGATAGGACTAAAGCCCAGGATACTGTCCACCACAGTGAAAGTACTGAACCACTACACTATACAGTACTACAGTGTTAGGTCAATATGAACGGATGTTGACAATTGTATGCAAAGTATCCCATGCAAAACCTGCAGGCACAGTATAATCCCTGTTGTGTTCATAAAAAGCATTTTGACAGTAACTACACAACATGGCACAGAACACACAACCATAAACAGGAGATATTTGTTGGAGTTCACACTCATCCACAACTGTGATGGGCTGCAGAGTTCAACATATGGAAAGCTCACACTGGGTAATACATGCTTCACACACTTTGATAAATGAGACATCTTTCACACAACATGCCATGGGAAGGCTGAACTGGGCATGCTCACACACAGTTCAAATGTTCCTCTTAACAACTGTGAAAACACACCACAGGGATGCACATTCCCCATTCTAAGAAACACTGAAGATGTCGTGCACCCTATAAGGCAAGATTTCAGGAGAAATGAAAAGCTCCCCAATAATCTGAATAGCGTGCTTCTGCTAATGCATTCGTCTTTGGAGTGTCATAAGCATTATGGTTAGGTAGGGGTTTGAATCCAGCCAGTGGCTCAAGTGTATTGTGTGAATGGGAGTGAGGTGTGTATGAAAGGAACATCCTTTTTGGCAATCTGTGAAAACACACCACAGGAAGCTCATTTCCCCCTCTTCTAAACACCGATGATGTCAGCACCCTATAAGTAGATCAGGAGAAATGAAATCTCCCAGTAATCCAAATAGCGCACTCCACTAATGCGTCCGTCTCTAGGGTCATAGCATAGTTAGGCAGGGGTTTGAATCCAGCCAGTGGCAAGTGTGTGTGAATGGGGGTAAGTGTGTGTGTAAGTATGAAAAGAACATCCCTTTTGGCAATTGTGAAAACACACCACATTAAGCTCATTCCCCTTTCTAAACACCGATGATGTCAGCACCCTATAAGTAGATCAGGAGAAATAAGATCTCCCAATAATCCAAATAACGCTACCTCGGCTTAATGTCGCGCCCGCTTTCTAGTGTGTCATAACCTAGTTAGAGTAGGCTTTGAATCCAACCAGTTAGCAAGTGTGTGTGTGAATGGGGTTAAGTTTTCTGTGTGTAAGTGTTCATGAAAGGAACACCCCTTTTGGCAACTGTGAAAACATTACCATACAGTGGAAGCTTTCCATTCCCCTTTCTAAAACACCCGATGATGTCAGCACCCTATAGAGTAGATCAGGAGAAAGGAGAACCTCCCA
>NC_056726.1:1061111848-1061130443 GCF_019279795.1 Protopterus annectens | reverse complement strand
TTGGTTTTGTAAAGTTTTTAAATTTGGTGGCTTTTGCAGTGCCCATGTAGATTTGATCTAGGACACTTCAGTCCTCTTTTAGCATTACCTAATAAACCCTTTTGCACTTGCTTTTAGTCCTTTTAATTAATTGCATTTTCCAACTGTGTGTGGACTAATATTTTCGTGGCCATATGAATTGTTTCTGTTTTGCTACTTTTCTGAAAAAATGTATCTGCTGATTTGTGTTTCTTCTTTATTTTGCTTTTCGTCATCTTAAAAAGTCTCAATTGTATTTACATTTATTACTGCTTGGTGTATCTAATTCGCCTTTTAGTTTGGCGAACTTCAGACGGTTGTTTTGTTAGAAGGTTTGTGGTGCTGTGGTGGCCAGGACAGGTAGCTTATCCTTCTAAGTTTGGGAACTGCTGATTGAGGGACTCCAGTGTCTCTTCATTAACAAAGTGTATTAATTCTGGACATTAGCGGCAGGAAGCTGGGCAGTTATTTTACATTAGAAAGGGTTCGTGGTCTGCACTCACGTGGGAGGAGGAGGCTGGACTCTGCCCTGGAGCTGGGAATTGCCGTTTGGTTGAAAACTTATAGTGCCTGCATATATGAACTACTTCTTACTGAAATTGGTACACACCTTGTTTGCTGTAGCATAGACTAGATCCAGGCCTGCTGAATCTAGCTTTGTTGTAATACTAACTTGAGCACTAATCCAGGCATTCTTTTAGAGTATTCAATTGTATTTATTACCTGCTTGGTAGTAACTTGATTAAAGTTAGTAGCTATACATTCTAAGTCTTTTGGATTAAGCACTTGAGGCTTCAGACCAGTTGTTTTACATTAGGAAGGTTTGTGGCCTGCACTGCTGTGGTGGCAGGACAGGTAAGCTTACATCGCTTCTAAGTTAGGAACTGCTGATTGAGGGAGCTCAGTGTCTGTTATTCTAAAGTATATTAGTTCTGGTTTAAGCACTTGGGCTTCCAGGACAGATTATTTTCGTTAGAAGGTTAGTGGTCTGCCACTCTTGTGGGAGGAGGAGGCTGGACTCTGCCCTTCTAAGGCTGGGAGATTTCTGGTTAAAGGGCTTATAGTGCCTGCATATTTGAACTGTTTCTTACTGAAATTGAGTGCCTTGTTTGCTGTAGCATAGACTAGATCAGGCCTGCTGGAATCTACGCTTTGTTTGTATGCTTGTTTGCTTATTTATTTCCTGAAGCAGCTAATTCCACCTAAGCCTTGTGGCTTTTCTAGCCTGCGGATCCCTAGTGATATCTGCATTGCTTACTGTACTTATTTCCTTGTTTCACTTGAAAGAAAGTTACTGTTTGTCATTTTGCATTTAAGTAAACATTGCATTTAAGTTACAGCACTGGCGCACTAAAGCAATTATGCGCCGGTCAGCACTAAAATTAAAAAGCACACTACGCCCTCACAAACTCCCTTGAGTACCTTGTTCCCCATTAGCCCTTTTTTTCAATTATAAAGGAATTCCCAATACTGTTCTGGCATGTCCAAAAGGTTAGATTCGTAAAGCTCCCTATCCGGTCGAGTCTGAATGTAGTCTGGGATTATCTTGAGGCAATGTTACAACTGCCTCATGTACACAGACAAACCCTCTCCTCCTCCCAACAAATTCCAACACATGTGAGAGATGCAACCATATATAGCCATACTGGAGGCCAAGCTCTCTCAACTCAGTACTGGCGTAACCGGTGGGAGGAGAAGGAAACCACACTCACTACAATTCGGAATATACGCATAGGGCTACCCGACGGCAAGGCGAACACATGAAACACACACAGAAAGCATACTTTCGGGCTCTAAATAAAAATCTGCCTAAGCAGCAGAGACCTCAAAACGGACGCCAGCGCGGCACGCTACCCCAAAACAAAACATGTACAACTTACACCTTAGCTCACGAAGCCAGTGTGCTTGAACAGTCCACAGCCCTTAAGGCTAAACAACACACCTGATATACTTTTAATGCCGGCGACTCTATGCGTCAGGACACACACAATAGATCCCGTCCGCTCACTTAGGCTGAACAAAGGGGAGAAAGGTCCACGGCTGAGGCATGCCTGTCAGGTGCTAAGGATCCACCACATAACACCCACAAGCACTCAAGATTGCATACAAGGCAATACAAATATGACTCAGTCATTGGCCATACTGGTAGCGGTGACTGGGCATCCTCAGACCATGAAAGACATAGAGGCTCTCTAAGCGTGAGCGGTATAAACCCTGACGCTTGAGTAACATCACACACCTTCACCAAGAATGATGCCACAATAATGAAGAACAAGATGATCAATTTCAACAATTGGCTTAAGTATTGGTGTCATTCAAAGAGATTCAATGCTACTGTCAGCCTGGGATGACACTGCCGACAAAACCACGGTGATGCTTCGCTAGGGACTGGCTTGTCATCTGCTCACCCTGGGCTTTACGGATATTGGCAAAGGCTCTTGCTACCCCCATAGTGCCTTTTTTTTGAGCCAAGGCTCAAGACAAACCCACCTCATGGGTATCACAAGGGATAAAAACTGAGAGTAATGCTGCCAATGCTAGATAGTCTAAACACTCAAAGGATACCCACCTTTTCAGAGAAAGCTCTCCATGGCATGGAAGTGCATTGATATCTGTGCAATAACAGAAACTTGGTTCAAGGCTCCCGAGGCTTTTGGCACTACTGGAGTTATACACTCCTGTATAGCACCATGCTTTTACATTACAAAACTTGGACGAACCACAAAAGGAGGGAGTATATCAATATCCGTCAAAGATGCCCACACCTCAGGGTTACGGGTGGCACAACCTTACGAAGCATCAGAGACTATCCAATATTACTGCAACTATCAGTGGGTAGGCTTTGCTGCCTTCCCAGTTTATAGCCTGCTACAGCCCCACCCTCCCAAACCCAGGAACCCCACTTTCGGCCTTCCTGAGAACACTGGGAAAATATGAGGTTACTCTCCAAACACCATTATATTGGGTGACTTCAACTACACAAACATAGACTGGGAGCAATTACCATGCTTAGCTCACCCCTAGCCCAAAGGTTCCTAAATTTATAACTCAAATGCTATCGGAACAACAAACTGTACCACTCCCACAGGGAGGGAAAACATACTGGACCTGATCATCACCAACATGGACTCTATGCTCCAGACCAGAAGTGTATCCCTCTTTGGTAAAGATCGAGGGACCATAAGCCATCTCACACGGATATTCACATCTAACTCCACCCCTGGCCTGAAAACCACAGTGCAAAACTTCTCACAATGTAAAATTTAACACTCCTCAAAAACCCACAGAGGTGGAATCCTTCAAAACCCCAGACACACCTGTGGAGAAATCACGGTTTGAACGCATGAGAATCTTTATAAATGCATTCTATGAACAGACACCTTCAGAATTGCATGGATATCGCTAATCCCAAAATACAACCAAGACCCAATCACTCCAAAGGCAGACATGCTCTGTCTGATGGACCACAAACATAAACAAACTATACACAATAGAAGGAGGGAGCTGCTACATGACAGAGCCAAAATCCAAAAAGGGAAGGCATCTCTGATCAGTATGAAAGCAACAAAAGGCTTCACAGAGCACTCATAAAAATCGTCCTGACCAGCTTTGAGACAAAAATTGCACAGGACACTAGGGGATAATCACAAGGAAACTTTCCTGTGGTTATGTTAAAGGAACACTGGGTGGGAATTCCAAGATAATGCTCCAAGAATTGAGTCCAAAATGACAAAAAATGCGACATTGAACCCACAGACATTATTTAACATCTAGCCTGTGACAGGTTCAGCGCCAAACTTCACCCCTCCCCACCAAAGGGTAGGCAAATATCTGCACCCCAGCAGAGTGCTGCCCCACCCCAGACGGCATCTCAGATGCTCAGGTAAAGAGCTGCCACTCTCCAGAAGCAAAACACAGCATCAGCTGGGACAGGCCGATTGTCCCGGACTTGCGTCTGCTACATGAACTCCAAGAAGGCTAAACCCAAACACCAAAAGAGCTACTGATGCCAATCTCGAGCCTTTACAGGATATGTACCCAAAGAGTGGCACAGCAACAGTCGTCCCTCTCCACAAGGTGGTGCCTCAGCGGATCCTGGAAACTATCGGCTCCACATATAAGCCTGACTAGCTTGGTCTGCAAAGCTATGGAAAGGATCATCATGGACCCTAATAAATAAAAGATATTGAGGGACCTACATACACTGGATCCCTATCAGTTTGGCTTTGTTGAAACCCAGATCTGCCTCTTAAACCTGGTTGATTTCTTTGAAACAGTCACTAAGGCCATTGGCGGCAGGAAGGTGGTCCACACAGCCTACCTGGACCTGCATAAAAATACGCCTTGATACAATACCCACTCGGGGCATTATAAGATAAGCTCACCAGCTTAAATATAAGCCCCTATGTCACCTAGATGGGTTGCAAACTGGCTCAAGCAGGACAGAACCCACATGGTTGGTACTGGAGCCATGTCAGCGAGACTCTCCAAACCAGTTACACAAGTGGAGCCCCACAAGGCTCCAGTCCTGGGACCTCTATTGTTACGGTATATATTTTCTTTCGGAGGTACAAGGCCAACATGGAAGGACTGGCTGACCAAGTTTGCGAATGACTGACTGGGCACCATAATGCGACACTCAGCGACACAAGCATCCTCCAAAGGGGCCTAATGGAAACAGACAACTGGTGCCAGAGCCATGGCGCTCAAGCTAAATGCCAAAAAGTGTATAGTCATCCCCTTTAGCAAAAACAAAGTGCTGCCACAAAATTACCACATGGAGTGGTAATCCATTAAGTACAGAAGTAAGTAGTGGACCTGGGGACCCCAAGTTGATAACAATCTCTCATTTCCCGACAACCATGTGGCTTAAAGTGGTTAGAAAAACATTTATATAACCCACCTAATCATGAAGGGATTCACATCTAGATCAGGGGAAGGTCATTGCGTGCCTCTTTGCTCTCATCCCTCATCAGGCCCATAATTGAGTACAACAATGCCCTTTTGGGATGTACCTTACCAGACACCTGCAGCAGCTGGAAAGACCCCAAAAGTACCTCACCAACAGGATCAAGGGCTCAAACAGATGCCATATGCTGCCACGGTTAAAGAAACTCCAGCTCTACTCAGTGGCATACTGCCTGCTCAAGAAGCACGATCACCAGTGCCCTGGCCATTGTAAAGCCATGTCACTTGGAATTAATGGACATGCTGCACCTCGAAAATCCAAATCCCATCCCGAGCTTCGTGCTTTCGAGAGCTTGAACCCCTCAGCACTGGAAATAAATAGGACATGCTGGAGGAACTGGATTCATAACCAGAGGCTCCCTTCACTCTGGAATAAAATCCCAGTCCAGGTTAGGCGGGGGTCCCTCATTTGACTCTCTTCAAGAGGAATCTTGATGAGTGGATGGGAGATCGTAGAGTTTACCCGGGTATCATTTCACAGGTCACTGTTAGACAGAGGCACAGTATACCTTTCTCTCGAAAAAGGGCATAGCAAAATTATTTTAAAATGGGTGGCAAAAGCCAAACACACTCTGGCTAGGCTTATAAATGCCCTAGGGCAGATAGCCTGTTATGAACCTATGAGCCTATTATGAACCTATGAACCTAAAAGGGTGTCCCAGCAAATAATGACTGGTGCCAAAGTCATGACCTCAAGCTAAATGCAAAAAGCATTATCATCATGCTATTCAGCAAAACACGGCCCCTACTGATTTACCATAAACAGCAACCCCCTAAACATACAACCTGTGGTGAGAGACCTGGGTACTCAGATTGATAACAATCTCACATTCGACCATCATGTAGCGGCAGTGGTCAGAAAAGCCTTTTACTTGGTTCATCTCATAACAAAAGGGATTGCATCCAAAAAAGTAATTACCTCTCTGTACTCTCACTCATTAGACCAGTAATTGAGTATAACTCCGTTTGGTATGTACTTCTCCAAAACATCTGCATAAGCCCTGGAAGAGCCGAAGAGAGATAACATGACTTCAACACCTCTCCTATCACGGACAGGCTCAAATCCGGTCGCACGCTCAGTATTGTACAGATTGCTCAGAGGTGATCTGTGTCCTCACCTACCCCAAGGCAATCTCGGACCCTGCCTACTAGAGGATGCATCTCCACTTATCTGTAAGGTCTAACTCTTTTGCTACGCATTACAGCCTTGAAAGGGGCTTGAATCTAATATGGAACATCAACAAAACCTGCTGGAGAGATAGGCTTGTCTCCATGAGGCTGCCCACCTGTGTCTGGAATAGACTTCCCATACATATCAGAACAGAGTACTTCAGCTGACCCTCTTCAAGCACAACCCTTGATGAATGGATGGGGAAACCACAAATTCCCCCCTGTCCCAGGGGTTCAACCTGTGTCCCTCAGCGTGACAAGGGGCAACAGGAATTGCTTTGATTGAGTTGGTCTTTTGGGGATAAACTCTTGACTACTCTGTTACCCTTGTAAGGGACCCCAGGGCCATTAGCCTGCTAACCTCCTGTGATTATGTGTGTGTGTGTGTGTGTGTGTGTGTGTGTGTGTGTGCGTTAAATGCGTCGCGTGCGATGCGCGTGCGTGATGATGATGTGTGTATGTGTGTGTGTGTGTGTGTATGTGTATGACTGTGTTTACATTTCTGTCTGCGTATGAGTGAATGTGTGCATGAAAAGCAGAATGTGTGTGTGATAATATTAAGCAGAAGAGACTGTGTGTTTTGTATGAGGAAGAGACTGAACAGTGAGATTGATTGAAGGCTATTATTTTACACTAAGCTAAGCAGCACTTTGCTGTTTGAGTGTAAAGTAAAATGAAGAGAGTTAATGGATGTGAGTGAGCCTGTATGCGTGTATGCGAAGCAGAAGAGATTATTGACCGTGTGAGAAAGGGGAAGAGAGAGTGATCCCTGTGAGTAGCAACAGTTGAGGTCTGCATACATCTCACCCTCCTAACTAAACATATCTGGATAAGCATAAAATAAAAGGGGGACAAAGGCTCAAAATAACAATATATTTTACATGATCCTGTTAAAATCATAACATTACTTCAACATTAGGATTTGTGTCAGCTTGCTTTTTCTGAAACAGAGGTATGTACATGTGCCTGTATATGAGAAATCGACCACTGGCAATATAAGGGAAGAGGTCTACATACCCTCGACCTTTCAGCTAAAGAAATATGGATAAATAAAATAAAGGGAGAACATAGGCTCAAAAATAGGAACAGATTTTAATTATTGTTCTTATAACAGTTGTTTAAATGGCTTTATATTAGAACAGTACATTGCAGGATGCATAGTAGCAATTCTCACCTAAACCCCACACACAATCCAACAGTCTGTGGGATCTTATAGGTTAGTACTAAGCTAACTGCTGTTGCGAGCCATTTTAAGCCTAGCCAATTATTCCTTGTGAGACTCAAACCCTGCACTTTGTGCTTGTAAGGCAAACACCTTAACCATTAGGCCACCCTCCCAACCTTAGTCTTAGAAAAGTTAACTAATATTCATACCAATGGCAGCATGAATATTCATTGTCTATTAGTAGTTTACCTTTTTCCCTTAATGTAGTGTGATCTCGGAGTTGGTATATTTAATCTGGGGCGGTGAGGGGTGCAGTGGGGCTTGCCCCCTGCAAAAACGAAGAAAAAAAGTCCAAGTCACACTGAAATCTGCTTGGCTGTCAGTCATGCATCTTTTCCATAACATGACACACCAGTTTCACCTGTCAATCACTGAGGCCTCGCCCAGTTCTGCGTAGACCAGCATGCAAGGTACTGTACTAATAAGCAGCTTAAATAAAAGTTTATGTTAGAATAAATGTTATAAATGAGTAAAAGTCTGACATTTTTTAAACTGTTATATTTTGGATGTAAATGCTTCCTCAGCACCATTAACATATACTACAGCAGAAGTTTGAAACATTAGGCAGAGAAACTATTTTACATCAAAAGTCTATTAAAAAAATAGCACTTAAAATAAGAGTAAGTAAAACATGACAGTTTACAGAAAGCCATTCTCTCTGTGCAATAATGCCCTGCATGGTGTGTGTTGATGTGTAATTAATGCCTTCCAGGGGTGTACAGGCCCTCCGCCTGCAGCATCAGGCCTCACATAACACCCTTGGGCAGGCATTAATGACGCATTAACACACACCCTGTCAGTCATTATTGCTTGAGTATATAATTTCCCATGCATTTGCTTCATTTAACCAAACACAGTGAATTTTAAGTACCATCTGTTACAGTTTTGCAATAATCATTGTCCTTTTTATAGTCATTGACTTTTACCCTATGTGTGTTTTATCTTTCTAATCTAAGTGTGTTTGACTGTTTGTGCTTTGTGTTGTTTAAGCCTACAGTACTTGCTTTATTTAGTTAGCTGCATGCAGTATGTTTCTAGTACTATAATTTGCAGTTGTGGTTTGTGCATCATTCCCGCTGAGTTGTTTTTCTACGTTCTTTCCCCTCCCGTTCATTCTCTGAGGAGGCCTCTCTGTTTAGTTTTTATTGAGGCAGTCCGATGTCATGTGAAATGTATACTTGCTTGCACCCTGTCTATATTAGGCTTGTAAAACTGTACAAATGTACTTGTGCTGCAATCACCCCGACTATCCCAGCGGTCCTGAATGTCCCAGAGGTGGGTCTTTCATTTTGAACGGCTGACAATATCATTTCTGCCCATGGAGTCTGTAATTGTTTATGTGGAATTACTGCTAAACTCACAGTAGTTTTTGTTTTAGCTGTCGAAAGGTAGGACTTTGGTGTTAGTCTGGTTTGCCATTATATGAATCGTGAACTGGGCAGTAGACATTTGTGTTCTGATTTTCTTTTCATTGCATTATCTCATCACTTCTTCCACTCACTGCTACTTTGCATATTATTGCACATGTCCATCCTTGCCCCACATTTGTATTTCATGATTCTTTTTTGCCTTCTGGTCGACATGTAGTATTTTGAAATTTTCATACATCTCTTCTTTTACTACTAATAATCTGAATAGAATTGGTTGCATTCCCTCTTTTGTTCTGATTTTTCTTCCTCCTCTTAGCCCATCTTTTCATCTTTCAAATAACGATAACATTATTAATACAGAGTTTATAGCGTTAATTGCTTTCATTATCAAGAAACATGTATTTCATAGTTAGGACTTACTACTGTGGAAGTCCATTATTGTGGTGGTGTCAGTGTTGCAATAAGAAGTGCACTTACCTCTGCTGATAAAAAACTAACAGGCTGTGAGTTCTGTTCTCACTTCAGGTGATTAAATGCTTATTTCTTTAGTTTCATTATATAGTTCTCACCAATTCATAGTGCATTGCACCCTCTTAACAAGAGGCAGGGATGTAGTCAGGATGTTTCCAACTGTACGCCAGCCTGTAAACATCTTAAGGACTGTATTGCATTTGCTTAATGGCATGTGTCTGCTACCACCAGCTGCCATTTGTGTTTGTGGCTTAATGGGTAGCACACTCACTTTTAGTGCTGGAAGACCAGAAGGCTGTGGGTTCTATTAATACTTCTGCTGATTGGATTGCTAGCATTGTTAGAGGGGGTGCTGCACTCGAGTGTGTTGTCCTTCAAGTGATGTTAAACTTAGATCCCATCTATTTGAGTTGGTAGCTTCCATGGATATAAAAGATTCCATGGCATCTAACAACAAGAGTAAGGACTGTCCCTGATGCCCTGGTAGTAGGAATACTAACTTGTGTCTCCTGTGAAAATAGGCCACTAGCCTAGTGGGACCACCATGGACAACAAATTATAAATAAAAATGCCATTTTTACAAAATACAAAGTTTCCTTTCTCATCTTTTTCTTTATGACGTAGACTGTTGGAAATATAATGCTTCCTTTCTCATTTTTTTCTAAATGGTTTGGCCTGTTTCTAATGTAATGATGTCTTATAGGTTCATAGGTTCATAGGTTCATACTAGGCTATCTGCCCTAGGGCATTTATAAGCCTAGCCAGAGTGTGTTTGGCTTTCACCACCCATTTTAAATTAATTTTGTTATGCCCTTTTTGAGGTTAGTATACTGTGCCTCTGTCTAACAGTGACACAGAAGTGATACCAGGTAAACCTACAATCTCCCCATCCACTCATCAAGATTCCTCTTGAAGAGAGTCAATGAGGACTCTGCCTAACCTGGACTGGGATTTTATTCCAGAGTGAAGGAGCCTCTGGGTTATGAATCTGTCCCTCCAGCATGTCCTATTTATTTCAGTGCTGAGGTTCAAGTCTCTCGAGTCGTGGCTTCGATGGGATTTGGATTTTCTGGTGCAGCATGTCCATTAATTCGGGTTGGACATGGCTTTCACGTCAGGCACAGATCGCCTCTGAGCAGGCGGTATGCCACTGAGTAGAGCTGGAGTTTCTTTAACCGGGCAGCATATGGCATCTGTTTGAGCCCTTTGATCCTCTTGGTGAGGTACTTTTGGGGTCTTTCAGTTGCTGCAGGTGTCTGTAAGGTACATCCCAAAAGGGGCATTGTACTCAATTATGGGCCTGATGAGGGATGAGTAAAGAGGCATGATGACCTCCCCTGATCTAGATGTGAATCCCTTCATGATTAGGTGGGCTATACAAAATGTGTTTCTAACCACTTTGGCCATGTGGTTGTCAAATGAGAGATTGCTATCAACTTGGGTCCCCAGGTCCCTAATTACTTCTTCTGTACTTAATGGATTACCACCTTTGTGGTAATTTGTGGGCACTGTTTTGCCAAAGGGGATGACTATACACTTTTTGGTGTTTAGCTTGAGGCCATGGCTCTGGCACCAGTTGTCTGTTTCTATGAGATCCTTTTGGAGGATGCTTGTGTCGGCTGGAGAGTCAATTATGGCGCCCAGTTTGCAGTCATCTGTGAACTTGGTCAGCCACAGTCCTTCCATGTTGCCTGTACCTCCGAGAAATATATACCGAACAAGAGAGGTCCCAGGACTGAGCCTTGTGGGACGCCACTTGTAACTGGTTTGGAGTCTGACATGGCTCCAGCAATTCTAACCATGTGGGTCCTGGTAGTAGGAATACTAACTTGTGTCTTATGTTTTACATTGCTAAGTTGACTAGTAATGTAGGTTCTGCTAAGGTAAATAATGCTGGGTTCAGTTAGTTAATAATATATTTGTTTTGTAAATGCTAAGCAATCTTTTTTGTCTGGCCCCTATTATTGCATAACTGTCTAGAACCTGTTATTCTTGATGTTTCATCAATTCGCCCACTGATGAACCCACATTTCCTCATACTAATGTAACCTGTCCTCTTTATAGCATTCTATAATGATATTGAATAACTACTCATATTTCCTCATATCAATGTACTTGTCATTTTTATAGCATTCTGTATGGAACAACTATTCACATGTTTTCATACTAATGCATCTGTTATCTTTATAACATTGTGTAATCTGTTGTACAGTCATCTCACCTTTCTTACACTAAACTTCTATACCCAATATCAATAGTTAGATCTCATCTGAAAAAATAATCTGTCTAAAGAACTTTTCTCACATCTGCATCTAAACAAATGACTGTGCAATTAATATAAGCAAAGAGGCCAGAAACCCAGTGTATGCCATCATTTACTGGACTTATGATGATTTGCTAGGCTTTGTATGGAAGCTGATGTCATCATTAGTCCATTGGTGGGTGAAATGTTATTACATTGTTTTAGACTTAGAATTGGAAATATCATCCCACTATTTCTGTATGCCATTGTTAGATTTTCTCTGCACTAGTGACCACTGTTTATATTTTCCTTGTCATATTACTCCAAATCCAAAATTCAGGTAAGAGATTCTTGAGAGTCCAAGTAGTCTGTTCTTAGAATTTTGGGTGGTCCTAACGCACATGTTCAGTTTGTACTAGAATTACTGAAGACCCAGCTTTGGATGAGCTTAGTTATTTGCTAGAAGTCAGTGATTAACTATCCCTGGTTACTATTCCTCCGTCCAGGGCTAAGCTTAGTCCTGTGCGGCTGACCGATAGGAACAGAATGGCAGCACGCCATGCATAATAATGAGGCTCGCAGCCTGAACTTCTAGTCTTACACGGAGCATGTAAGAGTGCAAGGGGTGTGTCTGAGAGCAGATCTCTCAGAATATACACACCCCCGCAATGAAGAACAGCAGAAAGGTGTAAGAAATGAGCGAGACCGCTCATAGGTGTCCGCATATCCCCGTCAACAGTCCCCCTTGAGTACAACAGCAAAAGTATACATAAATCAAATGAACAATCCCTTTTTTCTTTTTTTAAAATCCGATTAAAGCTAATCGTAGGTGCATGGGTGTGCCCATCGCTTAGCTACGGGTAATGCAGCTTAAATGGCTGAAGAGGATAACAACAAGGAAAATATATGCAAAAGAAGCAGCAGAGCAATAATGTAGTGGGCAGAGCATTCGCCTTGCGAGTAGGCATTCCCGGTTCGAGTCTCACTGCAGCACATTCCATTTTCCATAGCAAAGCACGGTATGATTGATATTTATGTTGCAAATCCCACCAAATAACATATTTTTATGAACTGGAGTACTGCAGTAAATGCACATGTGAGGTGTCATTGCCATAATGAATAAAGCACTAGTAAGCAGGTTTAAGCACCAGTAAGCAGTAGTAAGCATATTTAAGCACTAGTAAGCGAGTTTAACCCTGTTTGCTTGGTAGTAAGCAATGCCTACACTCGTTAAGCAATTCTAAAGCTAACTCTCTGTAAGCAGATGTAACGGTAGGTTAGCAGTGTGATCCCGCAAACCTGCTTACAAATGCTCAAAAGTGCCTTAATCACTCTGTATCCAATGACCCTTGTTCTGCCCATCAACATAATAAACAGCCATGCAGGTCTCGAAATCAATACCCTATACACCATAGTCATAGTAGTTAACCACCAAGCCATCACAGAAGTACAGAAGAATAAGGTATCAGAAAACAAGTCCTCACCATAGTAAAACAAAACTGAACCTGTGAAAGGAATCAGTATACAGTCATATGTGCCTTAACCCACTACATAACATAAATACGAGAACTGGAGTACAACAGTAAGCCCAGAAGTGAGGTGTAATTACAGTAGAGTGTTGAAGTCCCCAATAAAACGCAAGGACCCCATAGAGTGTACGTACACATTAGTCATGGATACCAGGCATACATATAAGGTGTAATGAATAATAACTCAATGCCAAAAAGGAATTATAATGCAAAGTCTAATGTAAGCAACGCTAAGCATTGCACAGGCCAGCTTAGGAGGTGTAGCAGTGTGTAGGCCAGCCAACTCATTGTGCCAAGTGGTATACCCCTTTAAACATTGCCAACCTTAGGTAAGCAGGTTTGCCTATAGCTTAGCCTTTTCAAAACTGGCCAATCACGGAAAAGTGCAGGAAATCGACCCTACTTAAACCCAAGAGGCGGGAATACATATCATAACTGGTTGTAGCTTCCCCTTGCAGGCACTATGGCAGTAAGGGGAGAAGGTGTGTGCTTTTGGGCGCAGCGCTGGTGCATCCTGGAGTCGAAGGTCATGGCAGGACATCTTGTCAAAGGCCATGATCAGGGACTGCTGTAGTGCCAGTACCAGGGCTCCCAATATAAGGCAGAGGCCTGAGACCATCTCGCCCATAACCTCACCAGTGCCACTGGCATACCCCGAACTGGTGAGCAGGTCAGGCACCACTATGCTGACCTGAACCGATATAAGGGGGACCTCTTGGAGGAGTGGCTCCAAGAGGCTAGAGTGGCAGGGGATGTTTCAGTCGTGTAAGTATCACCCCAGTATGTGTGTAATACCTGCCAGCTCAGGTATATCATGGATAGGTATGGCTAAATATTCCTCTTATGTCCCCCACAGCTGCAATGGAGCAGGCCGCGAACCAGGAGGCCCACATCAGTCGCCTGGCGAGGTTGCGACATGAGGCAGGTCAGTAATACTAATGCATTTACTGTCCTAGGAAATAAAACTAAAAGTAGTAGTAAATGAATTGTCTGTATAAAACCTGTATTGTTCAAGACACGTACTGCATACACTAGAGAATATGGCAGGAAGAGACTCATATTGTTTGTATGCCAATAAAAGTGTAATAATAACTGACAAAGGGGGTCTAACTTCAATTGGACTATGTATATATTCTGGTATCATATAATGATAATGTAGATTTGCAATCATGCTAATAGTACTGTTGTATTAAGCACTGTTACCACACCATGCACCATAAATTGAATGTGTGTAGGAATGCCACTGTATATGACAGGTGCTGTAATCAGAGGCCATTCAGTACAACTGAAGTACATAGACGTGAAACAGGGAAAAAGGCAGACAACAAAAACCAAATAGCACATGCAACTGAGATGTGAACTGTTGTGTTTTTAGCGCACACAGCCATGGTTTGAATCCTGCCAGTGATAGTAGTCTGCATACAGAATCATACCCACAGCGCACAACCACAGATATGTCCAGAATGTCAGTAAGTGGCCCTATCTGTTGCCTATCAACCTGTTCCCCTAGAAATCAGTGGGATGATCCCCAGGCGTATAAGCAGCAAACAGGAAATACGAAACTGATTGACACACATCTATGAGAACAAAGCCTGGCACCACCTAGGAACTCCCCAATACCTTATGCTTGACTAAGAGAAGTCACATATGCTAACAATCCAAGCTGTGGATAGTGTGTGTGTACAATAACAGAGTGAATCATATGTACATAATAGTAATGTGGAATCTGGAAGGTACTGTGTGTGGGAACATTCAGAGTAGTGTTAATAAACATTCCTCCCACAGGTCTGTCAAGATACCAACACTGTGCCCAGAGAAATACAAGAAATGATACCCAACACTGGTACTTTATTCTGACAGTGGTATTGTGACAATAATGGCATTCTGCGACTGATGTAGTTGATCTGAATAATGGTACATTGCATATCACTGGCTTCCCACACTGTCCTACAACATAACTGTCTCAGGAAATCTGTATAAGAGTGTTGTATGTACAGGGTCAGAATGCAAAAGGCACAGGGGATTAATAAGACAGAAAGCAGATGGGGATATGCAGAAGCCATCTATATAGCAGACACAACTGTATTGAACAATGTTTAAGTTGCTTAGCAGACACAGCCATGGGTCTGAGATCCTGGGGAGTGGGAATTAGGCTGCATACAGAATCATACCCCAAGAACTGTACAGATGAGACCAAGAATGTCAGTATATGGGTCCATATCTGCTGCCTGTCCCCTGGTAAGTCTTGGGATGATCCCAGATGTTTAGCCAGCAAACAGGGAATACAAATGGTAGGTGTGAACATCTATGAGAACACACTTGTCACTGTAGCAACCCCAAAACTGTTAGGACATACTTGAAGTATTACTCTCTATCTGCCTCCCATGTTGTCAAGCTGTGACCAGAGTTTGCACAGTAACAGAATGAGATGTATGTGCATAATACCCCAATCGTGTAATCCGGAACTTTGTGTGGCAACAGTCAGGTAGTGCTAACAAACATTGCTCCCACAGGTGCGTCGGATACTTGACGAACACTGTGCTGTAAAACACAGACCAGTACATAACCTGTGCAGGTACTGTTTCACTCTGGTATTAGCCAGGAATTGTGAGTGTTGCAGTTTCTCTGAATAATAAAGTATCCACTTTGGTCCTTTGTCACCCACACTTGTTACATAAAATAACTGTGTAGGAAAGCATGTATATGTGTGTGTCAATATTCAGGTCTAAAGGTGGAAGAGGCAATATTCTAGATATGTCCTGGCACACCAGCATGTCAGGGCATCAAATGGCCAGAGTCTGTGCAGAAAGAGTTGGATAGCTGTCTTTGCACAACATCAACCCGGAATCTGGGGTATGTGTAGAAACGGTTAGTTAGTGCTAACAAACATTCCCTCCACAGGTATGCAAAGGGTGAGAGGTGTGGATAGGTAAAAGCCGGTTCATGCTTCGCTAGTAACAGTGATGGCAGCCTTATCACTGTCAAAGTAAATATGGAGCTGTAGGAGGTAGTGTAATAAAACTTTAAGAGTGCAGATAACAGCTTTTGACTAGGAAAGTAATGTGGACTACAGGAGTATACTAGTTGTTAATTGACATCTTTTTTCTCCCCCCACCATATCTCCAACAGTAATCAACATACCCACCCCATCTGGTATGTAATGACACTTGTGTTCTGATAATGTCCACTTGTTTGATAAATATTTTAATGGTTCCCATGCATATGCTATATTGAATTATTCCAAAATTGGTGGCATGGTGCCATCAATGTACCTGCATGCTGTTCTTATTACCACTGTGGTCCCACATATGAATGTTCTGTTTGCTATGTACCTTTGTTCTGTATCTGGTGTCTGGGTTAATGGGAATATCTATGCATGCTGTATACTAACCCTGGAATGTGTTGACTATTACTTAACCCACATATGATGATGAAATCTAAACACTACAGCAAGCTTGGGAAGGTCGGTCCCAGAAGACCCACCTGTTCCACCTCAGCTGGCCATGGCACGGCTTTCCAGCATGTCTGGGGCTCAACTCAGGTCTCGCCCGTCTATGGTACTGCACCACCTTCAGGTGAACACCTCCAGGGATGGGGCTCCCTTTGAGGTAGACTTGCGAGATAGTCATCTGTCACAGGGTCGGGGTCATGAGGTGCGTGGGGGGGAATCAACCAGCGGTTTGGTGATCTTCTGCTGCATCTCGAGGCTGCTGTTGCAGGTAGGTGTCAGCCTGGCTCTGTGACTCAGCCTCCCAGCACAGCCACCTTTGGGGCTGAAGGTGATAGTTACTGCTGCATGAGTGGGGACCTCAGTCCCACTGTTTCCACTTGGGGGCTCATGGGCTTCTGATTTCCCAACACCCCTCCCCATCAAGGTTTTTACCCCCATATGAGTCATATACTGTGCCTGTATGCAGCTTGTTTGTCTTGTCTGTCAACCTACCTCCCCAAATATACCTACTACCCCTCCCCAACATTCCACTCTCACCTGAAAAGAAATAAAAAAGGGCAATCTGTTCCCACAAAAAAAACATGCCCATACATAGCTGTCCATTTTGCACGTGTCCACTGAACACATGTAATCCGGTCCAATTGGCATCGCAACTTTTTCTTGTTGTCCTCACCCCCTCCCAGGGATTTGAGCATCCAAATCTACCTCCAAATTTAGTGTATATGCACAGCTGTTGCTGTAGACGAAATGGGCAGCTATGGGCCTTCCCTACTCCCTTCCTGCACATCCCTGGCTATTTTCCCTACTGTCGTTCCCTCTTTGTGCCCCTTTTTTCACCACTTTCCTATTAACCCCTTTTTCTTTTCTTTTAAAGAAATTAGCACAGGGGTAAGTGGGAGTAAGCACTTTTAAGCAGCAGTAAGCGAGTGTAAGGCTGTTTGCATGGGGGTAAGTTATGCCTACACAGGTTAAGCACTTTAGAAGCTAACTGTGTATAAAAAACTGTAACCGGAAGTTAGCAGTGCTTACCTCCACGCAAACCCACTTACAACTGCTTTAAAGTGCCTTAATCACTCTGTATCCAACGGCCTGTGTTCTGCCCAGCAACAAAACAAACAGCCTTGGCAAGGCTCAAACCCAGGACCCTGCACTCCATAGCCAAATACAGTTACCACTAAGCCACATCAGATATACAAAACTCTCATGTTTTCAAAAACATATCATCCAGCCGAGTCATTCAACAGTACAGAGAATGTATTCCAACATTTAGATGTATGCGTGTGTGTAAATATATTACTATCTAAACAGATACAAGATATCTATATATGTAGATATATATATATATATATATATATATACATATATATGAGAGAGAGAAAAATATACATATATATTAATATATATGAACATGTATACATGCAAATGCCTACATCTATAGATATATATGTCTACACTTATATGTCTAAATATATACAGCAAGTTACATATATGTAAACAGATATATATCTATGTAGGTATATACAGACATAGTTTTATATATATGTAAGTATATATATATATATATATATATATATATATATATATATATAGGTATATATGGACATATATCTGTAAATAACAATGGGAAAATAACTAAAACATATATGTCCACATGCACCGTTAAATGGGTTGAGAGGCCCCAAACAATACACGTCTTGTACGAATAGGTGTATCCCCCTACAGGTAAACACATCCGCCCTGCAATATACTACCAAGTGTTGCAGATCCTATAACCAGGACCTGACACAACATGGTAATCCCTGATACATATACACAGACACATATATGTAGATACAGATATACATATATATATATATATATATATATATATATATATATATATGTAACTACACATACAAACGCAGAGATATGTACAGTAAATTACATATGTAGTGGCACACAATATGGAACAGCCACTATTCCTACAATTACCACCTACAACTGGAGACTGTATGAGACACCCATAGAAATTACATACATTGCATACAACATATTCCCACAGAGATAGAGAAGGATATAACACCACACACAGGTGTGCATAAATGGGAAAGCTTAGCTTCATTTGTGTACTATTAAAAAGCATTGTTTTATGCCATGTTGCTGTGGCCAGCC
>NC_056726.1:1061073882-1061111348 GCF_019279795.1 Protopterus annectens | reverse complement strand
TAATTTATTGCATTTTCCTGCTGTTTGTTGCAAAAAAGAAAAAAAAAATCCTTGTTTCCCTTCTTTCCTGACCTAGAGTAGTCCAAATACAGGCTTTGCTGTATTCTGGACTTTTGAAAAGTTCCTGTGTTGTCCATTTCCTTTCTTGGATAAAGGGAGGCTTCTTTGTTCACCAGTAGCAGTGGGGAGCTTGGAGCAGCCTATCTATCCCTGGAGGAGTGTTCCCAGCACAAGAATCTGGTAGTCTATTGGCTGTTATGGGCCAATTTCTAGCTCTTTCAAGTCCCCCCTGTATAAAACCCGCTTTAGCGCGGCTTTGCGCGATTTTGCGCATAGCGCAGCATCGAGCAGCGCTGCTTAATTGGGTTTAAACCATTCTCAGCTCCACAAAGTCTGCTCTTCACTTTTTCCCTTAGAACTGATCTAGTTCTCATAATAAACACCCTATTCCCACTCTAAAGCCTGGCACTTGCTCACTAAAGCAATTATATAAGTCAGCACTAAAAAATTAAAAGCACTACACCCTCACAAACTTCCCTTGAGTACTTTGTTCCCCATTGGCCCTTTTTTTCAATTATAAAGGAATTCCCAATACTATTCTAGCATGTCCAAAGGTCAGTTGTCAATCTCCTCTCTGGTCCAGCTGATGAATCTGGGAATCTTGCGGCAATGTTACAACTGCCTCATGTACACAGACAACCCTCTCCTCCTCCCAACAAATTCCAACACATGTGAGAGATGCAACCATATAGCCAAACTGGAGGCTAAGCTCTCTCAACTCAGTACTGGCGTAACCAGTCAGGAGGAGAAGGAAACCACAGTCACTACAATTCCAGTCTCACATAGACCTTCCATGACAGCAAACCAAACACATAAACACACAAAAACATACTCGGAGGCTCTAAATAAAAATCTGCCTAAGCAGCAGAGACCTCCAAAGCAGACACCCAAGCAACCGCTACCCCAAAACAAAACACGTGCAACACATAGCTCACAAAGCCAGTGTGCCGAACAGTCACAGCCCTTAAGGCTAAACAACACACCTGATACACTTGTAATAGGTGACTCTATCGTCAGGCACACTGACGTCCCGCTCACCAGGCTGAACAAGGAGAAGGTCACGGTGAGCTGCCTGTCGGGTGCTAGGATCCACGACATAACACAAGCACTCAGGTCACTCCAAGGCAAGTACAAATATGACTCAGTCATTGTCCATGCTGGTGTGAATGACCTGAGACATACCTCCCTGGACTGCATGAAAAGAGACATAGAGGAGCTCTCTGAGCATGTAGCCCAGGCAGATATGACCCTGACCTTGAGTAGCATCTTACCCTCATCAAGAATGATGCCACAATATGAAGACAAGATGATCAATTTCAACAATTGGCTTAAGTATTGGTGTCATTCAAAGGGGATCCAATGCCTGTCTGCCTGGGATGACATGCTCGACAAGCCATGATGCTTCGCTAGGGACGGCTTGCACCTGTCAGCCCTGGGCTTTCGGATATTGGCAAAGGCTCTTGCCACCTCCATAGTGCCTTTTTTAGGCAAGGCTCAAAAGACAAACCCACCTCCATAGGTATCACAAGGGATAAAAAACTAAGAGTAATGCTACTCAACACCAGAAGTCTAAACCTCAAGATGCATGCACTCGAAACTCTCCTTAGCATGAAGAACATCGATATCTGTGCAGTAACAGAAACCTGGTTCAAGGCTCCCGAGAGCACCCCAGCACTACCAGGTTATACCTCATACCATGTTTTTCGGCCCCAAAACTTGGACCGAACCACAAAAGGAGGGGGAGTATCAATATTCGTCAAAGATACCCACACCTCCAGGTTGGTGACACAGCACGAAGCATCAGAGACTATCCATGTGCAACTAACAGTGGGTAAAACTGCCTTCCAGTTTATAGCCTGCTACAGACCACCCTCCCAAACCCAGGAACCCCACTCGGCCTTCCTGAGAACACTGGAAAATATGAAGGTCTCTCCAAACACCATTATATTGGGTGACTTCAACTACCCTAACATAGACTGGGAGCATTACTCTAGCTCCAACACCATAGCCCGAAGGTTCCTAGAATTTATAAACTCAAATGCTATGGAACAACTTGTTGCCACTCCCACAAGAGGGGAAAACATACTGGACCTGATCATCACCAACATGGGGACTCTATGCTCCAGACCAGAAGTGTATCCCTCACTGGTAAGATCAGACCATAAACTAATCTCACTAGATATTCACATCTCGACCCCAGCCCCTGCCCAGAAAACCACAGTGAAAAACTTTTCTAAAGCAAATTTCACACTCCTCAAAACCGAGGTGGAATCCTTCAAAGCCCCCGGGCCTGTGGAAAATACGGCCTAGACCGCAGAATCCTTTCTAAACACATTCTATGAACACCTTCAGGAATGCATGGATCATGCAATCCCAAATAAAACCAAGACTCAATTCTCCAAAGTTAGGAGTCCTGTCTGGTGGACCCCAGTTATAAACAAACTATACAATAGAAGGAGGAAGCTACTACATGATAGAGCAAAATCCCAAAAAGGGAAGCCATCTCTGATCAGTATTAGCAAAAAACTACGGGCACTCATAAAATCATCTAAGGCCAGCTTCGAGAGAAAAATTGCACAGGACACTAAGGATAATCACAAGGCTTTCTTTAGTTATGTTAGGAACCTGGGTGGGAATTCCCACATATGCTCAGAATTAGTCCAAAATGACAAATAATACACCGAACCCACAGACATTGCCAACATCCTAGCTGACAGGTTCAGCGCAAACTTCTCCCCTTCCCCACCAAAAGGGCAAATATCTATCCCAGCAGAGTGCTGCCCCCCTGACATCTCAGATGCTCAGGTAAGAGCCGCCCTCTCCAAAGCAAAAAACACAGCATCAATGGGACCAGACAGTGTCCCGGGCTGCGTCCTACATGAACTCCAAGAAGAGCTAAACCCAAACATAAAACTACTATTCAATCTCAGCCTTACTACAGGATATGTACCCAAAGAGAGGCGTACAGCAACGGTGGTCCCTCTACACAAAGGTGGTGCCTCAACGGATCCTGGAAACTATCGCCCCATAAGCCTGACTAGCTTGGTCTGCAAAGCTATGGAAAGGATCATTATGGACCTTATAAATAAAGATATTGGGGACCTACAGACACTGGATATTACCCAGTTCAGCTTTGTTAAGGGCAGATCCTGCCTCTTAAATCTGGTTGATTTCTTTGAAACAGTCACCAAGGCCATTAACGAGGGGAAGGTGGTCCACACAGCCTACCTGAACCTCACAAAAGCCTTCGATACAATACCCCACCCGGGCATTATAGATAAGCTCACCAGCTTAAATATAAACCTCTATGTCACTAGATGGGTTGCAAACTGGCTCAAGGACAGAACCCACATGGTTAGAATTGCTGGAGCCATGTCAGACTCCAAACCAGTTACAAGTGGCATCCCACAAGGCTCAGTCCTGGGATCTGTCTTGTTCGGTATATATTTCTCAGAGGTACAGGCCAACACGGAAGGACTGTGGTTGACCAAGTTCGCAGATGACTGCAAACTGGGCGCCATAATCAACTCTCCAGCCGACACAAGCATCCTCCAAAAGAGCCTCATAGAAACAGACAACTGGTGCCAGAGCCATGGCCTCAAGCTAAACACCAAAAACTGTATAGTTATCCCCTTTGGCAAAAACAAAGTGCCCACAAACTACCACATAAGTGGTAATCCATTAAGTACAGAAGAAGTAATTAGGGACCTGGGGACCCAAGTTGATAGCAATCTCTCATTTGACAACCACGTGGCCAAAGTGGTTAGAAAAACATTTTATATAGCCCACCTAATCATGAATGGATTCACATCTAGATCAGGGGAGGTCATCGTGCCTCTTTACTCATCCCTCATCAGGCCCATAATTGAGTACAATGCCCCTTTTGGGATGTACCTTACCAGACACCTGCAGCAACTGGAAAGACCCCAAAAGTACCTCACCAAGAGGATCAAAGGGCTCAAACAGATGCCATATGCTGCCCGGTTAAAGAAACTCCAGCTCTACTCAGTGGCATAGCGCCTGCTCAGAGGCGATCTGTGCCTGACGTATAAAGCCATGTCCAACCCGGAATTAATGGACATGCTGCACGTAGAAAATCCAAATCCCATCGAGCTACCCGATCGAGAGACTTGAACCTCAGCACTGAAATAAATAGGACATGCTGGAGGGACAGATTCATAACCCAGAGGCTCCCTTCACTCTGGAATAAAATCCCAGTCCAGGTTAGGCAGAGCCCCTCATTGACTCTCTTCAAGAGAAATCTTGATGAGTGGATGGGGGATCATAGGTTTACCCCGGGTATCACTTCTGTGTCACTGTTAGACAGAGGCACAGTATACTAACCTCGAAAAAGAGCATAGCAAAATTAATTTAAAATGGGTGGCGAAAGCCAAACACACTCTGGCTAGGCTTATTTATTTATTTATTTCAGTTTGATTACCAGGGAGGTCCACTGGGCTTGGGGGCCCGTTTTCAGTGGAGGCCCGGGAAGAAAAGCTCCATGTGTTTAGTTACATACAGTTACATACAATTTATAAAAGAAATTACATAAAAATTTGCATAAAAAGTAACAATAAAAGTTTCATAGACTACTGTATTACAAATAACAGTAATCAGAGACTGAGAAGTAAAAGAAAAAATCCCAAATATTCAAGGGGAAAAAATCCTGGTGTAGGCAAGAAATCAGGAAGTATTAATTAAGAATATAAGCTGAGTATATTAAAGAGGTTAAGTAGGTAAGTGAGGTTAGCCAGGTAAGTGAGGTTAGCCAGGAGAGAAGTGGGAGGATAGCTTCAGAGGTAAAGGCTGAGGAGTGCAATTGCATTTCCTGTTTTGGTAGAGGTAGGAATGAAGCTGTTTTTTGAAGATGTTTGGGTTGGTATAGGTCCTAAGTGAGGAGGGCAGAGCATTCCATTTTTTGGCTAGGGTAAAGGATAAGAGCAGTTGGCCTGTGGGGCGTTTAGGTTTTGGAACTGTGATTAGGTTTTGGTGAAAGGATCTAAGTGATCTAAGGGGGATATAAGGCTGTAGAATATTAGAAAGAGCAGGGCAGTTTGAGGGGTGGAAGAATAATTTGTGGGCTGTTGAAATTTGGAGAAAGTCAAGGTGATTGGGGAGTTCCAGCCAGTTTAAGGAGTGTAGGGAGGTACAATGATGAGAGCAGGATTTGGCATTTGTGGCAAATCTAGAGATTTTGTTGTAGCATTGTTCCAATTTGGAGGTAAGTGTAGAAGATAAATTAGTGAGGAGGGGAGCACCGTACAGGAGGGAGGGAAGAAGGAAAGTAGAGGCAAGCGTAAGTCTGGTGTGAGGAGAGAGGAAGTGGTTGTTTCTATACAGTAGTCCAAGTTTTATGTGAGTTTTTTTTATGTTTAGTTGGATATGGTCATTAAATTTTAGTTGGTCATCAATTATAACGCCGAGAAGCTTGGTGGAGGAGACAATCTCAATGGTGGAGGTGTTGTGACTGGTAATTAAAAATGAGTTCTTATCTAGAGAGGATGATTTAGATGGGGTAAAAAGGAGGATCTTAGTTTTGTTTGCATTTAGGGCAAGATGATTTTGGAGCATCCAGTTTTCTGTGGTAGAAAAGGCAATCTGTGTTTGGGTCTTTAGTTCTGCTAGATTTGGGGCACAACAGATTAAAGTGGAATCATCGGCATATTGCACAACTTTGGTTTTGGGAATAGCTTTATGGAAGTCATTAATAAAGATGTTGAATAGTAATGGGCCTAGAATGGAACCTTGTGGTACACCAGTAGGGGTTGGAAGGAAAGAAGAGGTAGCTTGGCCCCATTTCACAGCTTGGGACCTGTTTGAAAGGTAGCTGGAGAACCAAGAGAGAGTTTTTTGGCAGATGTTGAGGTTAGAGAGGTGGTTTAGAAGGAGTGAATGAGAGATGGTATCAAAGGCTTTGGATAAATCTAGAAGAACAGAGGAGACTAAGTTACCGGAGTAAATGCCCTAGGGCAGATAGCCTAGTATGAACCTATGAACCTATAGTATGAACCTATGAACCTATGAACCTATTGCATAATACAGTACCACTTGTTAGAGTATGTTTTAAATTTGTAGTTTTAAACATTCGTTTAATAAACAATGAAATAAAATGTATGAACCAATAACTACCCATTTCAAAAAAATGTCAAAAATAAAAGGCCACTCAAGACTTCTGTCATTACAGTCCACCAGTATTACTGCCCACACACACACACACACACACACACACACACACACACACACACACACACACACACGCACACACACACGCACACACACACACACACACACACACACACACACGCACACGCACACACGCACACACACACACACGCACACACACACACACACACACACACACACACACACACACACACACACACCCAACCCTCCCTTAGATAAAGCTGACAATAGTCCAAAATTCTTCTCTATCTACATGGAAATCTGCACAGAGAAGGGAACAGAGATCAGAAACTAACCACAGACCTTGGAGATGTGTAGCAGAAACCTTAACAACCATGCCATGATGTTATGTTACTACAGTGAGAACCAAAGTCTAATCATTAATAACTTGAAGGGGAATGCAAGTAATACAAAACCATAACAGTGAGACAGACAAAACACATATAATTCTGCACAATAATAAAAGAATCAGAAATAAATTCAAAAGGGGATTTAAAAAAGTCAACATTACTCCAGAAGAATGTTAAACACTCCAGATCTCTCCTTGGTAATTAATGATATTCCACACCTACTTGTGACATACCTACTACATTAAAACCACACTTTCAACACGTGCAAAGCTATATGCCAGTAGAAATGCACTTGAACTATGTACCTCCAACAGGAAAAAAAAAAAAGAAATTCTAAACATCCATCAAACACAAATATTAAAGCCATGTATAGTGAAAAGGTTACAGTTTCTTTGACATCAAGTACAAAGACCACATGTAAACATTTTAATTGTTTACCTTTAGTCCTACTAAGCTAGTGGCATTGTACTCAATAATGGGTCTTATAAGGGAAGAATACAGGGATGTTATGTATTCTCAGATCATAGGGATCATGGGAAGTGCAAGGCTAGTGAGTCCTGTGACTATTATGCCCTGCCAGTTCCCACCCTATATTGTACCTTTCATCTCTTTGAGGGGTGAGCCAGTCAAATCCAGGGTTAATTTATGAATACCTATCCAACTATCTAGGTCCCATTTTAGAGATGATAGTGTATTACATTGCTTTTATCTGCAGCAGGAGGTGATGGAGAGATGCTGAGTAAAGAATATGTTTCTCCACATTAAATTTAATTAGCCTGTTTAGATGCCCCATTCTGATATTTGTGAGACTGCTTGATCTGTGAAGGTGCAAGACATTCAGGACTACTGGATCCCTGATTGCTCGGAAGGCAAATTATACATCATCTCTGAGCATGTAAGATACAGAAAAGAGGGAGTATACGTCTAGTCTTTGTATGGTAGTTTAGGGATTTTAACCCCTTTATTCTCTTTGTTAGGGACCTACAAGATATTTCCTGCTGTTTGACGTGTCTCATGATGAACATCCTAAAGGGGACATTGTGTTCTATAATTGGTTTGATTAGTGTTGACTACACGGGGACAGTAACATCTTTAGATGTGCATGGCATTCATTTATTTATTCTCTTTTTCTGGGGTGTGCTATCTGAGCTGTAGACAAAAGCAACTTGCTCTCTTCACTTGTTCATAGTAAATTCTGGCATTAAGGGCTAGTGTGCATATCAGTGAAATAAATGCAGAAATGTCATCTCTAATTTTTTTAATATGCTAGCAGGCAACAAGATGGTGGTGCTAGCTGTGCTGTGGATTATAGTATCTGGGCCTTTTTGTTTGCTCTACTTAAAGTCTGGCATTACGTGCTATGTACATTTGTGTAAGATAATTTAGAAGATATATATTCTGTTTTTTGTGATGGGGCTGGCTGTGCTGTGGGTAAAAGTAAGTTGCCGCCGTCATTTGGTGATGTGCTTTTTATGTGCCCTGCATAAGCAGTCTGTATGGTACACATGTAAGGAAACCAGCTATTGATAGTCAGATGGTACAACATGGCACTGATATCAGCTGTGATCTATTAATGCCATTATGTTGCGCTGCAAGATTTCATCATGTAACAACTTCATGTGGCCTAACGTGTCCCTGTGGTGAATGTGCCTAAGTTCTTTATCAGTGGAATGGAGATTGCATAAATATGGATGTGTACTTGTTTTGAGCTACTTTCTGTTGTCCTGCCATCCTTAGATGTGACTGTTTTGTGACACAAACACCATGTGAATATTATTGTGCCTCTTCAGTTTAAAAACTGGTTTCCTCTGTGATACTTCTCATACCTCATTTGATGTTATTGTTAGGATTCCAGTCTGTGACTTAAGAGTTCCCATGCATATGCATCACTAAATATGATATACATAGCTTGCTGTACTGTGCATATATACAGTCATTTTTCTGCCTCCTGTGTACAAAATTATTTGCCCATGAAAGTGCGCACATGTGAATACACATACATACAGACACAGATTTGTTAGTGCATGTGTCCCTGTGTGGGTGTGTGTAGTATTTCATGATGTTAGGATATAAATCAAAGAAGATCTGTTGACACATATAATCAAATGCTACCACTCAAAAAGATTATCACAAAAAACACTTGTTTACCAATATAACATAAGAAACTTTAATTTAATGACACACAGCATTTTCATCCTAAAGACATACAGGACTTCATCAGAAGTAGTAGCCATTAGAATCCAAGAAATTTATATTAAAAAATCAATTAATTACATCATTTCCCAAGGAATTTAAACAATCAATGCCATCCTACTACTTTAATAATAAATTATGATGAAAATACTATTTAAAAAGATAACAGTTAAATACATAGTAGGAATTAAAATAAAACCATGTAAACTTGTGTTCAAAATGTAAAAATGACCATATGCAAATATATTTCAAAATAAATAAATATGGAAATGTTGACATATCAAACCACAATACCATAACAATAACCTTAAAACTAGTTCATTTAAAACCACATGTAAAAATATTTTTTAAGTTATAAGATACATTTATAAAATATATAATGTTTATAAGCTGGCTGCTCTTAATTCAACTACTGGAACTATAGAAATACAATCATTCAAACCAGGTTTGTTACCAGAGTCCAATACTAGCTGCCAGCATAACTCTTTATATTCTAATTTTGTTTCCCAAGGACCCCTCCCCCTTTCGGGTCCCTACCTATTCGTTATAATACACAAAATAAATAGCCATTATTTTTGCACTGTAAACTGTGTTTAAACAAAGCATTTCTTTCCTTCCTCCTCCTACATATGCTCATAAATTCTGTTAGGATATAAACCACCTTGAGTATTTAAATATTTACATCTTACAAATGTTTTTAATGTGTTATATGAATTATTTTACATAAGAATGAGTCAGTTTGTACTTTACATCAGATATTCATCATCGGTAAGTTGCTGGCAGGACAGATTAAACAACGTTTGCTACCTGCAGCTTCGTACCTGTTATCCATGATTTTGTCCAGTAAAAAAGCCTTGGTCTGTAATGAGGCCACAGTGGTTACAAAACGTGAATTATCTCTCTTCTTCATTTCTCATCTGTTCTGACAACCTGACTCTCGGCTTCTTCGTTCATAGACAAAACATGACATGACATGAATCATAGTTGCCTTATATCAAAAACTTCAAAATGCTTACTGCATCTTACACGTGCAGTCAGTTCTAACGATTGAGAACTACAAAGACTGTTTGTCCTTACCCTAAAATAACACTAAATCGTGTCTGTATGTCAGTCTTAAAGAGCAGATAGAAGGCTGCATTAACCTGAACTACATATAGGCTTTAGAGTTATGACTGGCACTGCAGTTTACAGAACTGAGGAGCAAAACCTGCAGACGGCTTTCCTACAAGGGTCAGCAGAAAGAGTCGATATATGATGAATGAGAAAAAATGAAAGGTAGGGTTCTGGCGCGGCGGCACCCGTGCCCATCCCCAAAACATAACATACCTTTCCTCCTTAAAGCAGACTCTCGAACCACACGAAGTAACTTTTTTTTTTTTAAAACTGTCCTAGTAAGTGAGAGGACGCTGACCTCCCTCCCCCATAGTTCTGGCTTACAGTTACACTTCAGCAGGGCGCTGAGAAGAGCGCAAACCTTTGTTAATTAAAATAAATAAAAACTGCGCCCTTTAAGAGGTTGGCCTTTACGGCGCCCTAGGCGGTCGCCTAGTTCGCCTATGCCTAAGGCCGGCCGTGCTACTGACTTGTTAAACTTGGCAACATTTTTCAGGTTTTCCATGTTAAGTGAATGGAAGCCTGATCTGACAACAAAAGTTAGGGCTAATTGTTCTCACAATCAAGGCTGTCAGACTGCATTTTGGGACAGATTTAGCCTATTAAGGGAAAATAGTCTCATCAGGATGTCTGCCCCCATGAGGGCAGACAGGAGAACAAAAAAAAGAAAATTAAGAATTAATACTTTTTTGGATTAAAGCAGCTTTGGGAGGTGCAGAAAATCATGACTAGATAAAAAATATATGTTTTTTCATTATTTACCCGTAGTGGTCCTTTAATCTAGCCATGTTTCCTTCCTCTTTAAAGGAAAATGCCACCTTAGAACTCAAAAAACATATTTTTTTCATTGTATCTTTGTTTTTGAGCTATTTTAATGCCTCAGAATCACCCCAAGTGCTTCTTTTACAATTTTAATGTGTTTCTCTCAAAATGGCAGATGATGGGGCCTGCCTTGGTAACGTGATCCTGTTTTCTTGCTTTCATTCCTTCTTCCCAGAATACATTTCAAGTCCTCTTTATATGACTCATGCTAAACATAAGGAAGTGGTGCTGTTTTTTCATGCCATTACGATAGAATGGCAGGACTGTGAAGCACTGTCATCTAAGCACACCTTCTGCTTCTGTGTTTACCTGACTGAGCCTCATTTATGTGTCTGCCAGAGCTTGTTCTATGCTACAAACAGCTGTTTGCTACTTGCAACCAAAGAAAGTAGATAACAGTTTTTTGTAAGAGGAGTTTTTTGTAGTTTTAAGATTTGACAGACCCTCCCCTACACTCTCATGCTGAAGTGTGAAAACTCTCACGGCAGTAAATGATCCTTGCTGTGCATTTACAAGTAACAAGTAGTAGGACTCAAACTTAGCCTGTCTGCTTCTTCCCAATGTTTCAGTGGGAAGATTTTTCTCTCTCATGAATGATGCAGACTTAAAATGCATTTTACTAGTTCCTCAATTATTTCTGTTATGTTCACCCTCCTTTTTTCTATTTCATATTTAGTTATACTTCTATAACCAGGAAAGTTAATTGGTCCCAGGACCCTTTTCGGCCACAACTTAGGCTACATTGGCAAAGATAATAACAATTATTAAATGCACTTAGCAATACAAAGAAAAAAAAACACTGGCGTAAAGACATTGACGAAGATTGCATATGCAACATTGTATACACACACACACACACACACACACACACATTATATACATATATATATATATATATATATATAGTAGGTATGTGTGTGCGTGTTTCTGTACATGTGTATGTATAAAAAGTACATGTGCAAAAGCATAGGAATGCGTGTGTGTGTGTGTGTGTGTGTGTGTGTGTGTGTGTGTGTGTGTGTGTGTGTGTGTGTGTTCAGCTGTATATTATGGTATGCCGTAGTGGTGCAGCAGTTAGCGTTGTCGCCTCACAGGAACAGGTTCTCCTGTTCAATTCTTGGCTGGAGCTCCTTCTGTGTGGAGTCTGCATGTCCTCCCCATGGTCGAGTGACGTCTAAAGACATGCAGGTAGGTGCATGCGTGAATGGGTGTGCCTTCTTTGAAGGTTGGGCATCGGACTGCCAACTTGGCACTGTAAAAATCCACTGCCAATCATTAGCAGACCAGAGTTCTGCTGTGGCGACCCCTAACGGTAAAAGCCGAAAGACATGCACACACTCTAACAATTTAAGAACTGACTTAAAGTCAGTGGGAATCTCTTACAATGGATCTGTATGTGCCAGATATGCACCCCCCTCTGGAAGAATGTCACAAAAAAGCATAAAAGACCGTTTTTTATGAACAGTATCAGTGCACCTAGTTGAGAGGGTTGCCACCTGACTCTCTTTTTGCAGTTCTGGCGTGTGTGTGTGTGTGTGTGTGTGTGTGTGTGTGTGTGTGTTGGGGGGGCTTGAAAATGGTAAATGCATTGATACTTTACAAGAAAAAATATTTTCTTACTTTTTTCTAAATGTCACAGAAATCTTTGATACTACATTTATCTTACCATATAACCTACTATAAATAACATTTAAAGCTTAGCATTCCAATATTGTGTTATTGCTTATGTAAATTTATCAAAAGAGTTGACAACTGTCTTTACACCCTTGACTGATCTAATTGCTTCCTTTTTCTATGAAAGGGTAGTGTTAAGTTTGCCTCCTACCTGCAATAAAAACAGTGGAAAACAGTTCCACAACTTCCTGTCTTTTTTATATCAGCTGTTGTATTCCTGACATTAGCAGGATTAACTGCCCATCTAAGACTGATAGAGTACCTGACAGGGTAAACTACAGATTTAACTATGTTTATGATATGTCATGCAGGTGGAGTTTAAAAAAAAATAGGTGGGCTTTCCCTTCCTTTGACTCCAATGCAAGAAAATAAAAGTTTTAAAAAGTACAAGCAGGTTTCTGGTACCTACACAGCACTGGAACCATATTGTAGGGAGACAAGAAACCTAACGATTGAGTTAAACTGTATGACAGGGTGGTGTTTTCCTTTAACTGCTTTTCTTGACGTTTCTATTAAAAAAGAAGACGAAGCATTTTCCTGATGAGATCTGAAACAGTTGCTGCCATTAGGAGCCGCCCCTTTCTAAGAGCTTTTCTTAATAGTGGATTGAGAACAGTGGGGAGAAAAATATGAAAAAAGGACCAACAACATGAATCTAGGTCAATTTCATAAAAACAAATAAAATCTTTTATTTAGATTGCTTGAAGGTCCAACTTTCTGCACCAGCTGGAAACTTTTAAAAAAAAATGACTAAATGATTTTCTCTGCATCAGGGAAACAAAACATACACTGCACATGTCTGCGTTTTGCTGGAACCGCGTTTAAAGCATTTAGCTGTAACTGCCATATTTTTTCTTTTCTTTAGCCAGGTCTCAAACCTATCTAGAATAGGGCCGGTGTTAGCATTTTTGGGGCCCCCAGCAAATGTCAAGTTGGGGGCCCCCTAGGCACTTCCAGTATAAGTATCATCCTAACAATGCCATCCATCCTAAGCAACCTTTTATTTCATGCTGCAAACTTTTAGGAGTAGTATCCACAGATAGACCTGCAGCTACAAGCTTTTACATTACAATAGGTCTATCAAAGGGGCAGTTAGAGTTACTGGCACTTAGATGCAACAGTGATACATTGCAACAAGTCTATGTACAGGTCTGGACTTAAAGTGAAATGATGACTAGACCTACATTTCAACACCCCCCCCCCCACACACACACCCTCCAGTCCTCTCCTCTGAGTCCTTCTCCTTTCGGGCTCCCCATACCATCCACGTTACCTTTTTCTTCCTTCTCTTACATTTTGCCTTACTCTAAGCTTTTTCAAGAAGCCATAACTTTCTATATGCTCTGAAGTGCATTTTACACAACCTTTTCATCCAATAATAGCTTGAACAGAAATTATGATTAAGGAAAAAATTCACTGTTGTGGTTCAGCTTTAGTTTTCCTTGCATCCTTCAACACACCTTTCCTGAACAAGACAGCCCAGTAATAACCATTTAGGAAATAACTCAAGTCAGGGCCCAAGAAGCCACAGGTTTACAGATGGTCTGGGATGCATTTTAGAGCATTTTCTCAACATTTTACTCCAATGGTTGCCTAAATAAAAATTATGAAGAAAAAAAGAATTTCAGTCTTATTTTTTTTTCTTTCAAGGCATAATTTGTGCCCAAGGCTTAATTTTCAAAGCTGACAAAATTGTAGCTTACAGTAAACTAACAAGCTAGTAGTTGTGAGAATATTTAAGTCTTATCTGGAAATACTGCCTACCTCCCTAACCCTCTAAAAAAGACAAGTCACTGCCTATGCATCCCTCTGGTGTTAGACTGGGATGAAAGTAGAGATTTAAATTGCCTTTGTCATATATTTCAAGTGACTGATGATATACATATACATAGCATGTTCTTCACCCCAGCGGTCAAAGGTAGCCACATGTATATGTGCCTTGTACGTGATTGTGAGAATGATTTCAGTAATATTCAAATTTGTTGCTCCTAGACAGTACACCTCTCTTACACAAGCTATAGTAACCTTCTTTGTACACCTCTGAGATCTGTGAGAAACAACTGCCCTCAGCTCAAACACAAGCTATAATGACTTTATGTGCGCACCTCTAAGGTTTGACTGTGATGAAAATTAAAGATGTAATATCCACACAATCTCTAGCCCCACATAACCTGTAGCAGCTTTATGTACACACACACACATTTGAGCAGGGCTGGTTTTAGAATGGGTGTGGTTGTAAACAGAGGCTATTATTAGCTTTATCCTAAAAGGGTCATATCTCAGCACCATTCAGGTTAAACAGCGTATTCAGAAAATTGATACATTTTTTTCCAACAAGCAACAGCTTTGGTGGGGGCCCCCACAGAGTCAAGGATGATAAAGGAAGTTCCCATTATCCATTTAGACAGTCTGGTGAATGAGGGCAACCAAACTCCAAGAATATCTAAGTGTCTGAATGTTCTGTGATATATGTTATGTCTTACTTTCAAAATATAATTACTTGTTAGGTACATTTTTTACTGATACACAGAAGAATAACATCTGTGTCCTGGCATTATTGGGTGCATGCACAGATAAAAATCAGTGATGTTTTTTACACAGACACACACACACACACACCCACATGCATGCATAAGCCACAGCAGTACTAGTTATGTACTTAATTTCAGCAAACAGCAATGCCTTGTGCAACATTGGTACTGCCGCACCAGATTAGTCACTGCTGTTTAGCAGTCGTCAAACAGCAGAAGTGGTAAGATTTATCTCATTGAGGAGTAATGCATACCTGTCACTGTCCCTACTTTCACAGACCTTCCCTGATTTTGTTCATACTTTTGCCTTATCCTTCGTAAAAAGTTTGATTTGCTGGTAAATCATTCAGGATTACAAACAGTCAATTAATCCAGACATCTCAGTTTTATACTTATTGTCCAAAAATAGATGTTGATGCAAAATTTGTTTTTCTAGTAACTTTTTAAGTGAATTAGAGAAATATTTAAACATATTTATGATTCTGAGCATTTATTCTATTATTTTTGGGATTGTACTGAATTCTTAAGCAAAGAAATTGAGTGATAGTATCTGGTGTTCTGCTATTAGTTATAAAACTACCTGAAAGAGAAACTATCCTTGATGATCGGAAGCATCATCTCTTCTTAAAATCCAAAGTTTGCACCGAGGTAAGTCACTCTGAGCTGCTGATCCCTCTAGTGCTTATATTGTTCATGTTCATTATCAGCTTCATCCTAACAGGGTCATATCACAGCCCTGTTCATGTTAAAGAGCATAATTAGGAAATTAATGCATTTTTCATTCCTCATTTTTCCCCAATCAGCAGCAGCTTTTGTGGGGCCCCCACACAGACAAAGATGATTAAGGGGGCCCCCTGCAGCCATGGTTTTGCAGGGACTAAAAGCTGGGTATGTAGTTAGTTTTAGTGGAGAAAATGTCCAAAAGCAGGGTTTAACTAAGCCAGGAGCACTATGTCAGTAGTAAAATATTTAATGGCATTCTGATGCCTGTTACTTGACAAAACACCGTTACTACAACCATAAATATCTTTGAATTTTAAGGGAGATATAATTAAGAGTTATTACCCTCATAGTTTATTAAGTATGCAAGACTGCTGCACTAGCTTTTGTTGGTTTTACAGATGTGACAAAATATCAGGATAAGATAACTTGCTGTGGTTGGGGCCCCAGGAACAGGGGCCCCAGCACCCTGAGGGTTCGCTGGTGCCTAAAACCGGCTATGAGAATAAGTACTTGTTATTCTTGTGAGCGATGGTTATTTGCTGCTATTTTCAGGTGTCTGAGCACACACTAGCTTTCTGGTGAGTTGTTGATGGTTGTTTCTTTTTTGTCCTGCTTTTTATAGTGTGGCCAATTGCCAAGCTGCTCTATGATTGTTACAGCTGAATAGGGCACAGTGAATACATTTACAATTTTCTCTTAAATAACTTCCCTCAAACTATGAATTGTTTCTCCTGGTTGACAGCTGCTGGGAAGTATGCAGGGAAGCTTTAGTCAGTGCTCATCTCTTGCCTGTTTGCTCTAGCTTGCTTCTAGTGACCACTAGCAGGTCATAGCGTCTCTATCTTGCTTCTAGAGACCACTAGCAGTCTACAGCTGCTTTACCTTGTGCCTACAGCTGTTCTGTGTTCACACTTACAGACACAAACTAGTAGTTCTCATATGCTGTCCACAGACACAGTGCAACTTAACCTAAATGATTTTACTTTTAGTTGTATATAGTTACTCTGAATTAAAAAATATAACCCTGCTAACAAACTATCCCATTTAATTACACATAGTTTCTCTCTATAAGCACTCATTTTAGACAGTACTTCCTACCACGTGTATACCTCAGTGGCGGCTGGTGACTTCAAATCAAAGGGGAGGCTGCAGGAGACAGCTGAATGGCTGGGTCCAAGGGAAAGGGGTGTGACCAACTAGAAAGGGGCGGGGCTATGCTCAAAATCACAAAAACTGGGACTTTCATTAAATACGCTGCCCTGGGTGCCAAACTGTCATTATGAGAGTCCAAGCAAGACAAAATTAAACATAGAAGAAAACAAATATTTCCATGCACTGGCTACATGACAGCTTACTTAATATCTAGATGGAAACAAAAAGGTTGTGAGGCATGAACAAATAAATTACTTTTTAAATACATTACTGGAATGCCAGTCAAAATCAAGTGTAAAAAACAAGCAGTACTCAACTCAAACCACTTCTCCTTGCACTGCAGTTCTAATTATAATTTATATTCAGCTTTATAAAAGTACCAAGTAACATGCTGAAAGTAGCAATCTCTGTGATATCCTCACTTGTAAAAATGTTTTTATCTAAAAAAGATCTGCTGCCTGACTACTTGTTTCATGGGGAAAACATGATCAAAGTAAAAAATGAATAGCAAACAAGAAACAAGCTCAAGATACATTTCTTAAAGGATTACTGCACAGGTTATGGACCACACATGGTAGATTGGCATTCTGTTTAGTTTACGGGTAAAGCCTGGAAAGATGACTGCAAGTCTCCAACAAATGTAATAAGCTTCTGAAAATACTATAATCCTGTCCTTTACTACAAATACTGTTTTATGCATTTCAATACCTAAGGCCGTTATCTAGTTATGTAAATATTCTATGCATGGCAACAATAAAAGTGCTTTCAATATTGGTAATTCTTTAACAGTATGCTAATTAAAGCTTACTTGCATCTTACAATCTCAGACAAGCTTACGTGATGGTCATTAAAACATTGCTACTTAAACACAGAGCAAGAGGCACATGCATTTTCTGAATAATAATAAGCATAAATCAATAGTATAAAAATATGACAGAAAAACAGAACATTCTGCAAAATCAAGGACAAATGAAATGCCACAGTAGTACTTGTGTCTACCTTGGATGGGGGGATACTCTGCACACTTACAGTGCATAACTGCTCCTTGTCTTGTTTGGACACATCCAGAGTCACTGCATAGGGGAGTGGAGTGCAACAAGTATGTCACAATTGACAATTTGAAATGTCTCTGGCTGACTGTGATGGCCCTGACACATTTGTCATACCTCTCAACCTCAGAGCAAGAAATCTGGGCAAAGCCATAAATAGAAGTTGGACAAAGGCCCAAAAATAAGGACACATTTTAAATATTGTTCTTATAAACTTAAAAAGATAATAGAATAGTAGGTTTTGCATTAGTATGAATTTTCTGAAGGGTATGCAATCTGAAACTCAAATGTCTGTCAAAATTTTCTAACTTCACTCATTAATGATTTGCCACTGATTTGCCAGAAAAACACAACTTTATGAAAAACAGGCCAAAAATGTAATGCAAAAATATAAAATAAGAAGTGATACCTTTTTTTTTTAAATGCTGATGGACAACAGAGTTACGACTGCTGAATCCTATACAATTGCACTTTATAAGCACTTACATGAGTGCATGGATTGTGCAATCCCTAACAGAACCAAGATGCTATCATCCAAAAAAAGGAAGCCAATCAGGTGGTCTTCTGCCATAAAGAAACTCTAAACAGAAAAAAGAAACTGTTGCAAAAAAAGAGTAAAATCCCATGATTGGAGGAACTCCGTGGTCAGCCTCAGTAAGAAGCTGAGATCCCTCATGAAATCCTCCAAAGGTAGTTACGAAAACAAAATCACCACTGATTCTAAAGACAACCACATAGCATTCTATAGCTATGTCAAGAATCTCAATGGCAACACTCAGATCTGCTCCGAGTTACAGCACAATGGCATTAAATATACAGAACCAACTAATATTGTCAACATCCTGGCAGACAGGTTCAGTGCTAACTTTACCCCTCCCTCATCCCCTAAAGGGCCCATCTTTATACCGGAAGAATACAAAGTTCCTGTAATCACGGCTGCACAGGTAAAAAACACACTCTCCAAAGCCAAGAACAATGCATCCATGGGACCTGACAACATCCCAGGCTGCGTTCTAAATGAACTACAGAACGAACTGGCACCCCACCTAAGTAACATGTTCAATCATAGCTTCACCTCAGGCTTTGTGCCCACTGAATGGCACACAGCAATGGTTATCCCACTCCACAAAGGGGGAGCCACCATGGACCCTGGGAACTACAGCCCCATTAGCCTGATGAGCCTGGTCTGCAAGGCTATGAAATGTATTGTCATGGAACTTATAAACAATGACATTGGTAATCTCCAAACTCTGGACCCTACCCAGTTCAGGTTTGTAAAAGGCAGATCATGTCTCCTAAACCTGATAGATGTCTTTGAAGTGGTCACCAAAGCCATAGATGAGGGTAAGGTGGTTCACAAGCCTATCTAGATCTCGCCAAGACTTTCGACACCATCCCCCACTCTGGAATTATAGATAAACTCACTAAACTAGGTATAAATCCCTATGTCACAAGATGGGTTGCCAACTGGCTCACTGACAGATCCCACACTGTGAAAGTAGCAGACTCTGAATCCAACTTCAGACCAGTGACAAGTGGAGTACCACAGGGTTCAGTCCTAGGTCCTCTCCTGTTTGGTATCTACTTCTCTGAAGTACAGGCTAACACAGAAAGTCTTTGGCTAACAAAGATCACAGATGACTGCAAACTAGGAGCCATAATCAAAACTAATGATGTGGACATCCTACAAAAAGGCCTCACTGAGACAGATGCCTGGTGTCAAAGCCATGGCCTCAAGCTCAGTGACAAAAAGTGCATTGTCATCCCTTTTGGTAAAAACTCTGTACCCATGAACTACCACATAGGTGGTAGTTTACTTAACACTGAAAGTGTGATAAGAGACCTTGGGACACAGGTGGACAGTAGTCTCTCCTTTGATAATCACATTGCCACAGTAGTCAGGAAATTCTTCTACATGGCACACCTCATCACAAAAGGTTTCTCATCCAGGAAAAAAGAGGTCATTGTTCCCCTCTACTTATCACTCATTAGACCCATTATAGAGTACAATGCCCCTTTTGGTATGTAACTCACAAGACATCTACAACAACTGGAAAGGCCGCAGAAATACCTCATAAAGAGGATTATAGGTTCATAGGATCATAGGTAGATACTAGGCTATCTGCCCTAAGGCATTTATAAGCCTAGCCAGAGTGTATTTGGCTTCTGCCTCCCTATTAGATTAGCCTACTGTGCCTCTGTAAAGTAGGTCACAGAAGGTACACTTTTAAGATTAGTTTACTGTACCTCTGTCTAGCAGGGACACAGGAGAGATCCCAGGGGTGAATTTGCGATTTCCCATCCACGCATCCAAATTTCGCTTGAAGAGGGTCATCGAGGGGCTATGTCTAACATGAATTGGGATTCTATTCCAGAGTGAGGGGAGCCTCTGGGAAATGAATCTGTCCCTCCAGCATGTCCTATTTATTTTTGTGCTGAGGTTTAGGTCCCTGGAGCGTGTAGCTCTAAGGGACTTGGATTTTTTGAGGTGGAGTATGTCCATTAATTCTGGGTTTGACATGGCTTTGTATGCCAGGCATAGATCGCCTCTGAGTAGGCGGTAAGCAACTGAGTAGAGCTGGAGTTTCTTTAGTCGAGCTGCATAGGACATCTGTTTGTAGCCCATGATCCTCTTGGTGAGGTACTTTTGGGGTCTCTCCAGTTGCTGCAGGTGTCGGGTAAGGTACATCCCAAAAGGGGCATTGTATTCAATTATGGGCCTGATGAGTGACGAGTAGAGGGGCACAATGACCTCTCTTGATCTAGATGCAAACCCTTTTGTGATAAGATGGGCTATATAGAAGGTCTTTCTAACCACTTTGGCAACGTGATTATCAAAGGAGAGATTACTATCTACTTTGGTCCCCAAATCTCTAATTACTTCTTCCATACTTAATAGATTACCACCTATGTGGTAATTTGTGGGCACCTTGTTTTTACCAAAGGGGATGACTATGCACTTTTTAGCATTTAGCTTGAGGCCGTGGCTCTGGCACCATGCATCCATCTCTGTGAGACCCTTTTGGAGGATGCTTGTGTCAGCCAGCCTCAAACAGATGCCCTACGCAGACCATCTCAAAAACCTCCAGCTTTACTCTGTTGCATATCGCCTACTCAGAGGCGATCTCTGCCTAATACACAAAGCTATGTCAAACCCAGAGCTGTTGGACGTGCTCCACTTAAAGAAATCCCAGTCCCTCCAAGCCACACGCTCTAGGGACCTAAACCTTGTCACCACCTTAAAAAGAACATGCTGGAGGGATAGATTCATGTCGCAGAGACTTCCCATACTCTGGAACAAACAACCTATCTATATCAAACAAAGCTCCTCATTGGCACTCTTCAAGTAAAATCTTGATGACTGGATGGGAGATAGGAAATTCACCCCGGGGATCACTTCTGTGGCTCTGCTTGACAGGGGCACAGAAAAATCATTTTCTTGAGTGGCAAAATCCAGGGTACCATTTGGCTAGGCTTGTATAAGCCCTAGGGCCAATAGCCTAGTACCTACCTATGAACCTATGAGCCATATACCACCATGGATTCTTAAAAGAAATGTGTAGCCTAACATACTCCCCTTTTGTCAAGACCTGCACATGCACGCAAACACTGCTAAAGCAGTTAAAATATACTATCCTTAAAAGGCAGCTGATAGCCTTACATGCGCGCATGCACACACACACACACACACACACACACACACACACACACACACACACACACACACACACACACACACACACACACATACACACACACACACACACACACACACACACACACACACACACACACACACACACACACACACACACACACACACACACACACACACACACACACACACACACCCTATCTGAAGTCCATAGTCAGTAAATAACATTCCAGTCCCGAACCCTTGAGAGCTTACTTGCCTCTCAACCCTGTCTAAAGCTCCATAATTACAATGCCAAACTCAAAACTCCATAGTAAGTCCCAAACTCCATGGACAAAGCTCCATAACTCCATGTCAGAGTCCTGCTTGCCTCTGGAAAAAAAAAGTTCTAAAACTCCCTCTGTATTATCCCAGTCCTGCAGGCGTTGCATTCCGTTCCCTTTTCAATCTATGCGGTTGTAACCGCATAGACTTCTGGGGCATCTGCAGTCTGATGCCTTGTTTCCCAATCTGGACTGCTGTTTAACCAGTTCGGAGTTTGGGAAATTCCAAGCACGCATGCACGGAGTTCTAGGACACAATTATTTTTAGTGTTTTTTCTTACACGCATGTGTGGAGTTCCAGGACACACACTTATTTTTAGTGTTTTTTTTCTTTTTATTTTACAGCTGGGTGGCTGCAGTCCTGCAGTCCAATACCATGAGCCACCACTGGTATACCTGCAACCTAACCTAACTTACCTCACTTACTTATGTGTCTACTCTGTTTATCTAGTGCACGTTACCATAACAAACATATGTAGTTAATTTCCTCCATAATAGCATCCCAATAACTGCATAATATTACTCAATAACTACCATATGGATCCAGCTATGACTTAGGGCTCTAACACCTAAAGACCAACTACCCTGATAATGGGGTAGTAAGATATAATATTGTGATATCCTGGGTATTATTGATTAGGTTTGTAAAGCCTCTTGTGCCATTAGCTAGTTCATAGGTTCATAGGTTCATAGGTTCATACTAGGCTATCTGCCCAAGGGCATTTACAAGCCTAGCCCATAGTTTTGTGGCTTACGCCACCCCTTTAGTATGGGGAACTATACCCATTATTTTGCTGTGCCTCTGTTGAGCAGTGACACTGAGGTAATCCCTGGGGTATATCTGCGATCTCCCATCCATTGGTCAAGATTTCTCTTGAACAAGGCCAGCGAGGTGCTCTGCCTCACATATACCGGGATTTTATTCCACAGCATAGGGAGTCTTTGGGTGATGAATCTATCCCTCCAGCACATCCTATTAATAGCCGTGTCAAGGTTTAAGTCTCCCGCCCTTGTGGCTCTGACGGATTTAGATTTTTTGAGGTGAAGCATATTCATCAAATCTGGGTTTGACATGGCCTTGTATGTTAGGCAAAGGTCACCTCTGAGCAAGCGGTAAGCGACTGAATAGAGCTGGAGTTCTTTCAGTCGGGCAGCATAGGACAGATGTTTGAGACCCTTTATCCTTTTGGTGAGGAACTTTTGTGGCCTCTCCAGCTGCTAGTAATCAACTATGGACCTATGATCTATGAACCTGTGAACCTATGACCTATGAATGGTTTATTCAGCAGAACACATATATGCACCTCTCCTGTTCTGGTACATCAAGCCTGCAACCAGCAATAAAAGGAAAACAAGGAATATATATGCATACTGGCCATGCAAATAATTGACATGTAGCAGTAGGTGTGTCACCTGTTGGTGGGAGTGACACAAATGTTTCAGTATTGCACAGGTATGTTACCTTTAACCTTTCACCAGCACAGGAGGTAGGCACATGCCTGCTGTCAGCAGGTTGACTGGGGCTGGGGATGACTGCACAATGCAAAATGCAAACACCGCATAGTCCAATGACATAATTGCGCTGTCTGCAAGGGAGGGGCAAAGGAGAAGCTACAACAGGGGCAAAGCGATAGGGGACATGACTGGCAAATCCTGACCGGTTTTCAGTGCATGCTGGCATTCAGAAATGAGCAGTGGTATTGCATTTGTGGTCAGAAGTGCAAAAGTGCTCCATGTGTGGCATGAACTGTAGCAACTGCTGAAAGCAGTTTCCTACAGTTAAAAAAGGAGAGGATTTTTTTTTTTTGTTTCTCGATTTAAAGTTGGGGGAGGCACCAGACTGGAGATAGCACCAGGCATGAGAATAGCTATGTACACCTCTGAGCAATGTTAACAATGGGGGGGATCCACTCATCTCCCACAGATGACATGATGGTGAAGGGGTATGATGGACCACAGTTATCCCCTGTCTTTAACACTGGATGTCCTGTACTGTTAGTACCAGCTAAGCTTCACAGAGGTCATCACAACAGATGGCACCAGTGAGATATATATTTCTAAGGTGTGCACACCCACCATAGGGGAGCTTATATAGGTGACTGTGACTGCCAATACTCCATCACATTCAACTGCCTGGGTAGTGTCACCCTTGCCATCAAACAGCAGGTGTGCTGGTCAATGAAATAGGCGCACTTGTCTACTACATACAGCATGATGAGCATGTTAAGTGTGCTGTGTGGCTTGTGTGAGGAAATGCAGCCTTTGCATAAACTGTGGGACATCCTACACTTCATGCAGAGTGACATAGCATGTAGTGACCTGGAAAAGACATGTCTTCTGAAGATATTGTCAAATGCCTACTGTGGCCTGGTAATGGGTCAGATGAAAGGTGTATGGTCACAAGCCAAGCATACATAGATGGAATAAATTGTTAAAGACTGCATCACTGTTACCTCTGGCCATGGCTGCCTACACCCTTAAGTGTGGTGACTTCCATGGTTGTGGCAGACTCTCTTCTGACTTCACCATGGAGACACCTCACAGGTTGGCTACTCTTTGTCCTGCAGTTTCACATGATCCCTTGTTGCCCTAATGAGAGCAATGCTTAGCTGGGAACATTTGCAAGGTCATAGTTGCTGACCATCTCATGCTTATCACAGTGGGGTCCTAATACAAGGCCCTATAGTGCTACACCATTCATCAAATAGAATGCTTCCAGTCCTGATACTGTAGTACAGTATAGTACAAGTGGCCAGTGTTTACAACACAGAAGCACCACCCTGACATTGGAAGATGTGAGCCCAGACTCCACCAACCTCCTAGCTATGTGCATTGCTACCATATCCACCTTCCGTAACTCCTATATATATGTTACCATTCCTGACCCCTATCATTGTGACACACCCAGTCTGTACAAATGACAATGATGTCTGTGCCCTGCCCACCCCTGTGGTCTATGAGAGTGAGGTAATATCTGACAGACAGCATGGCTAGTCAATGCACTACAATGCATAGCCTGGGTGTGTTAATACATACATCATTTTTACTCTAAGTTGCCCCTGTCTTGGCTATAGCTCTGGATCACACATTGCTTCTTTGCCAGTATCAGTACATACTGCTTTCACCCTTGCCTCATATGCAGTACCACTGCACCCAGTGCCTTCTACAACTCCTCACCTTAGTCCTTCTTCATGACTGTTATAGATCTGTCAGGCAGTAAAACATTGTTCCCACATTTTAACTGCTTTTGTATAATCATGCTGTGTAGCATGGTGCAGACAACAAATATCTAACAGCAGATCTCTGAAGCACAGTGCAGCGTGCCACCAGATACATCCAGGAAGCAGAAGTGAACCTTCATTATTGTGAGCACATGTTGACTGATGTACCTTGTCTGTGAAAATACATCACAGTAAAGCCATCTCTGTTACAGTCTGGGGGTTATGGATGGAGGTCATCAGTCATCGTTCACATGCAGTGCACAACCGTGGACACCTTTAGTAGTAGCTTGCCACCTGTGTCAATGCGAAGATCATGTTCAGAACTCTGTGGCTGGTAATATGTACAAACTACCAAACAGTTAACCCTGTAGAAAGTCACCTCATATGAAATGCTGACAGAGGTTACACATGTGCCAGATATGGGAATCAGGGGCACTGCCTGGGTGGCAAACAGATACATTGTATATATCACCCTGTGCATTGCATACCACCTGGAAGATGATGCAGTGGAAGTTTTTCCTGTTGATATATCAGATGCCACATGGAGTAGGCTATGAGCCTTGATGACAATGTGGGTGCAGACAGTTCTTTTCCCTAAGGTTCTTGGGAGACACTATGTTGTAATATTTATACATATTGGCGGATCTCCCCTCTGCAGTCTGTGGAAACCAAGTATGCTCTTCTGCATTCTGTAGCATCAAGGCAAAGAACTACTGTAGGATTTGCAATGCCAACACCTGCAAAACTCCTAATAAGTCTCCTGTTAGATGCTGAAAAGTTCCCCTAGCAAGGATTGTTAATGCTTCACAAGTCTGTATGTCCAGTGAGATGGGCCTTCCATACATCTCCTCTGATTTCATATAAATGCAGTACATGTCCTGATCGTGGAGATGACAGTATGTTTACCACTGGGGAAGCCATCTGTGACAGCAATTATGACAGCATGCAATGTTGGTAATGGCAATACTATTTCTTACCATCTAAAAACAACCAATACTCAGTTTTTGCTTCCAATACTGGACCAATCTGATGTGCTTACAGTTACTAGTCACTTAAGTAAAGACAAATGTTATTTATATACCTCAAAACTATACTTCAAATGGGTCCTTATTACGTGATCGAAGATGCATTCTGTCGAATGCATCTTGATCAAACGTAAAAGAGCGAAAAGGCAAAATAAAGAAGTGGCTTTTAAGCAAATTCTTTCCCTGGGAAAGAATTTGCTTGGCCGCATCCATTACTTTGCCGTTTTCAGCACTGTAGTGCAATCTTGAAGCTGGTATATTTAAGTAGGGGGGGGGGAAGCCCCCCACTTAATGTAATGTTTAAAGGTTATTTATTTATTTTTTTGGAACAGCGATTTTTTTCCATTGGAATAAAATCGCTGTTGTGATATTTGAACATTGTGAGCTTTTGCTAACACGGGGCTGATTAGTCATCGTTCACGTTTTTAAGCGCTCGATGATATAACATAGACCCCGTCAAACAATGTCATCATACTAGAAAATACACCATCTTGGATAAATGTATCCAAGATATTACAATACTAGGAGACTTATAATATTAACTGGCCAAAACTAATATCCTCAGACTGGGTTATCAAAACAAAACAGAAACACAAATGTAAGTCCTACACCAATTAATACTGCAACCAAGTAAAGCAGACAAAACTACAGGAAGATAAAGTAATTATACTGGGTACTGGCATCTAACCCAAACAGAATTATACAAGTAGGAGCTTATTTATTTGTTATTTTCTGGGGTAGATGTGCTTCTGTACCACTGTTTCAGTATTCTTTACCTAAGGGATCTCCTGTCAAGGACACCCCAAAGTCTGCCCTAAAGCCTATAGTACTTAATGGGCATCATACATCACACATATGATCCCTACATATGCCCGTCACAAGTATGCTCCCTACATACGGCATAGGGCATAAAGGTGGGGTACGGGTGCACACATTCAGAACTTACTTGCTGCCAGTCTGAACACCATCGTTGAACGTAGGTCTGAACGCCCTTCTGCTGTGCTGGGTACCAAGCTGTGTTTTCAGATAAATGCCTCATTGGGGTTTCCTCCTGTTTTTCTGTTTTTTTTTTTTTTTGTGGTTATTGTGCTCATGTCATCCAGAAATGGAAAATGTCAGTGTGGGAGGCAGATTCTCCATACAGACCAGCAGGACCAGTGTGTCTTCTGTTTGGGTACTTTCCATGACCATATGCAGTGCTCTATCTGCCAGAAATGTGTGCCTAAGACCCTCCACAGCTGTCTCTCCTCTTTGTCCGTATACCTGGAAAAACAGCATCTTAAGTTCTTGGCTCAGAGTGCTATGGCGGAATCATCAGAACCCAAGGGCCAGCTGTTTGCTAAGAAGAAGGCCAAAAACGTTAGGCCTGATCCAGCTACTGTACAGCCTCCCCTGGATGTCTTTCTCGAGGCTGGTGAATGAAAGCCCAGAGGAACATCCAGTGGTTGCTTTGAATTCCTCTGCCACAACCACATCAGATCCAGCTTTTCTCATGTCCTCGGAGGCTTATCAAACATCTTTGCCTGATGTTGTGGGGGAAGCTTGGCTGATTAGATCTGAATGACCAGGGGGGAATTTCTCATATCTTAGTGAGGGAGGAGATTCCTACGATCATTACTGAGTCTTGCCAAGGGTGTTTCATGTGGATGTCCCACAGAAAAAAAACAAATAAAACACAAATCATATTTCCCATTGTTAATGAGCCAAAATGTGAATGGCAGGATTTCACCCAAGATGCTCAGGAACTGGATTCCCTAGATGAAGATCTGAACTCAGGGGAGGAATCTTTGGCCTACTCTTTCCAAACCTCTCCCCCTTGGGCTACAGTTAAGAGGAAGAGGACTCCATAAGTCCAGATTCCTCCCTGGAGGAACTCTCCCTTGGTGATACCATTGCCTGTATGATGGACTATTTTTACTAGGATTGTTCTCAAGTCTTTGTGATTCAGAAAAGGTGCTATGAGGTCCTATAGATGGAGTCTCCCAAGCCATCTACTGTCACTCCTGTTCTGGCTGCCCTGGATACTTTCTCAGAAGAATCTGTAGCTCATGACTCTCAGCCCCCTGCACCTAAGAAGCCAGATGGATAGACTCTATAAACTGCCTGAGTAGAGCAAATTTATTTATAAATGTACTTCCACTGACCCTTCTGTAGTGTCAGTTTCCTCTGACAAGCTATGCAAGTTATTGTCCTTTACCAAGCTGTTACCTTCTGATATGGATAATAGGGGAATAAAAAGTCCGGGCAAGAAAGTTTACACTGTTGCCAATTTATCCTTTAGGACCATCAACTACCAGACTCATATGACCAGGTATGTCTTGGATCTCCTTTCTGAGGTTTCTAAGATATTTTCTGACCATCCTGATTCTTAGGGGAAGGCTTTGGCCCTTTCCCTGCAGGGCTCTGCTTCTTATGTTGTCCTCCATTCCATCAAATGCAGCTACAATGTAGCTGATGCCTCTTCCATTGCTGCTGCCTTTGGTACAGTTAGGAGGTGTTAGTCTTGGCCTCGTTTTCAGGTCTTGCCTGATGACATTAAGGCCAAACTTTTGGATGCTCCTTTGGTCAATAAAACTTTTTTTGAATCTGCTACTGCAGAACTTTTCAAGTCTCTACAGGACACTAGCAAAGTCTGGCAGAAGCTAAAACATGTTTTTGTTTCTCCTATACTTAAATTCCAGAAGAATTATCTAAGTCTGCTTTGGCTTTGTAGGCAACCTTGCCCTCCTCCTAAGGGCAAGAAGGGTTCTAGGCATGTGCCTCCTGCTAAGTCTACTCAGACTCCTGCATCCCAGAAGCCTGCTTTCTAGGACAATCCAGGTTCTATCTGACTGTTTGCTTCCTTCTTCCCCTGACCAGGTTCTCTTGTCCCTCCATCTGTCCCTGTCTCTTCCAAATTGGCTACAAGTCACTTCGGATATTTGGTTTCTGTCCATTATATGTCAGGAATATTTCATGGTGTGGAAGTCTCTTCCTCCTTTTTCAGGAATTCCTCAGCCTCCTCAGTAACATCTCTCTCATTTTACAAAGGGGCTTCACTCTGTTTTGGCTCAGGGCACCATTCAAGCCATGCCTGAAGCCCAAGTGGGGAAGGGGTTTTATTCTAGGGTGTTTTTGGTCCCATGAAAGGAGAGCACTTGGGAGACCTGTTCTGGATCTTTTCAGGCTAAACACCTTCCTCAACATTCCTTCCTTTTTGATGTTTTCTCTGCAGACATTGTTTCCACTTCTTCTAGCCCAGGCCTTTCTGGTATCTCTGGATCTCGAGGATGTATACCATCACACCCCCAGCCATCTCCTATTTAATAAATTTCAAGCTACCTGTCTCGTACTTGCATTTTCAGTTCTCTGCTTTCCCCTTTGGCCTCTCTACTGCCCTAAGGGTAGTCACCAAATATCTTGCACTTATCATTGTTTTTGCAAGGTTTCAGGTATTCATTCATCTTTCCCTATCTAGATGATCTACTTATTCAAGCTCCTTCCCCCAACTCTCTGCTTCAGGATATCAAGTATACTAGTTCCCTGCTACAGAGTCTGGGGTTCACCATAACAGAAGTCAGTTCTGATAGCTTCCCAGGCTTCCTTGGCTGATGACTTCAGACAGTTCCTATGCTGTCATCTCTGCCTGCACCCAAGACTCTGTCTCTAATAACTTTTTTCAGCCCCTTCTTCCTCGGGCATCTGTCAAGTCCAGGGAATTTCTCAGTGTGCTCAGGTTCATGATTTTGACCATTCACCTGTTCCCTCTCACCAGAGTCCATATGAGGAAATGTCAATAGTACCTCAAATCAGTGCTGCTTCAGCATTACCACACTTTGAAGTTCCTGTTACCTTTTCTTCCTCTCAAGTTCGAGGTTTAGTGGTGTATTCATCAACTTTCTCTCAACCCAGGGCTTCCTTTTTAAGTTGCAGTTCTCACTCAGAAGCTCTTTTCAGATACCTCAGACAGAAGGTGGGGTGCCTCCTGTGGCCTCCTAAAGGTACAGGGTCTCTGCCTCCTCATCAGAGGTCAGACCACATCAACATAAAGGAGATGAGGGCTCTGCTTCTGGCTCTGCAAGCCTTTCATTCCTTTTTTCATCCTAGGCCCCTTAACGTTTTCATAGACAATACCACACAGTCCTTTCTTCTTTGCAGACTAGCTCTTCAGGTCTGGGATCTAGCTATCTAGTATCAAGTGACTCTTCAGGTAGTTTACATTCCCTCAGAGCACAATCTAGCAGCAGACTCCTTGAGCAGGTTCAGCACACAAGCTCATGAATGGATGCTTTACAGAGATGTGTTCCAGGACATTGTCCATCGGTGGGGTATTCTTCAGACAGATCTTTTTGCCTCCCATCTGAACAGACAACTTCTTTTATTCTGGTCCAGAGTCCCAAGTCCTCTGACTTGCAAAATGGATGCCCTGTCTTTTCCTTGGAAGGGGATGTTTCCGTCTGCCTTCCCCCCAATTTCTGTTACCAAGAGTTCTTCACAAGAGCAGGCAGGACTCTCCCAAAATATTTCCAGTGACTCCCTTATGACCCAGACAGCACTGGTTCCACCTTCTTTCTCACTTGTCCAGGGGCACTCATCACAAGTTACCTCACCAACTGGATTTTCTCACACAAGACAAGAGGTCTCGGATTCATCCTCACTTGTCCATTCTTCAAATGACACTGTAGGTGATAGGATTTTGATCCCTTTTAAGCACTTCTTTTCTGAGGACTTGCTTCGGGTTCTGCAGGAGGCTAGAAAATCCACTACCAGGAAATTATATATGTCAGAAAGGAAGCAATTTTCTGTCTGGGGTCTCCCTCACCATTAGGATCGCCTATCTGTAAGGTTTCCTCTGACTTTTTTTATTTGTATGATCTGCTCCATGCTGGGTTGGCATATTCTTCAGTTATAGCTCACCTGCCTACAATTTCTGCTTGTCTGCCTTTGACTCCTGCTCTGGCCTTTAGATTTGAGGCATAGCTCTCAAATAATTAGGGACATATTACAACAGAATCAGGACAAACCCAGAAAAAATCAGAGACATTTTTAACACATTAATACTATTAACTTGAGACATTGGCAAAATAAAAGAATGTTAATTAATATACATTTTGTGAAATAAAATAAATCTATAACTCTTACTTACTGCCATTATCTACTGAGAATAATTCACCACCATTCCTCCAAGAGCCACCAGTTTTAGGAGAGATTAAGAGGGACAGAGCTAAATTTTGGAGTCAAAATCAGAGACATCCCTGGAAATCAGGGACAGTTGAGAGATATGATGTGAGGTCAAGTAATTTCTTAACGGTGTCCTTCAAATTAGGCTTCCTTGTAAGCTTATTTCACCTTCCTAGGACCTCAGTTTTTTACTTGAAAACTTGACTCTGGCTCCTTGTGAGCCTGCTTCTTTAGCTTCCTTACAACATTGTACTTGGGAGGACTGTTCTTCTTTTAGCTCTCACTTCAGCCAAGAGAGTATCTCAACTTCAGGCTCTCACAGCTGTTCCTCTTTTCTTAGTTTTCCACAGAGACAGGATGTCTCTTTGTAGTGGTAATCAATGAATTGTCTCTCAATCAATCTATCCATCATCTTTCCTTTTCTCCTTGTCCGCAGTCTGCCACTGAGAATATTCTTCACATCTTGGATTTGCATAGACATCCCAGATATTATTTGGATAAAACTAAAGTTATTCGTAAACCCGTTCAGCTTTTTGTTTCTTTTTAACCCAGGACTTTGAGTTTGACTATTTCTAAGCAAACCATCATCTCCTGGATTTCTGAGGCCATTTATTTTTGTTATTCTTTTCATGGAAAATGTCTTCCCTTGTCAGTAAAGATACATTCTACTAGGGTAGTTGCCTCCTCTGGTGCTTTTTTTCAAGGGTTTGGATACCAATTCCACCCTTGAGCCTGCTACTTGGTCCTCTGTTCATACTTTCACTAAGCATTACAAATTGGATGTTACTTCTAGGACAGGGCAGGCTTTGCCAAGGCTATCCTGCATGAGTTTGTAGAAGGCTGTTCTGCCCCTTCTCTTGATCTTTGTAATCTCCCTTACATAAGGAATACTGCAACAGTGACACAGAAGGACATAGTACAGCTGCATGAAGTCTTACCATAAGCGTAGATGAACTTCTCTTCACTGTTGAAGTATTTCCTCTCTCCATCCTAACCTCTCTAGTTTATCTCTTACCCTGTAGTTATCCTGTAGTTTCTTACCCTTCTGGCTGAGGGATCCTTCGTGTTTCTATTTTTCCTCCTTCTGGATGTACATGTTCTCCTTGCCCCTAAGGGCAATCTGTTCCAATGTGGCTTTTTCAGTTCTAAGTGTGTGCGTCCATATGTCACCTTTATGCCCAGTGCTGTACGTGGGGAGCATACGTGTGATATACACAAGTACTAAAGACTTTGGGATACTTGACAGATGGTGGGCTATCCATGGCAGGAGTTCTCTTAGGTAAGGAATACTGCAATAGTGAACAGGAGGACAGCTACTGTTTTGCTTAAAATTTGACACAACTGTAGTTTTTTCCCCCTGTCTCAATAAGCGACCGCAATGGAATCTATGCAATTTAGAAACAAAAAAGTTTACAAAAAACATTCAGTATAATTAACCATGAACAAGGTATAGCTTTAAAGAACTAATACAGTAATTTTATTTTTTATATAATCTAATTATTTTTATGTTATCTTAAGTGTAATAATTACTATAGTAGTGCAAATATGCTCAGTCATTTTGTAGGTATTCTCCTTACTAATATAATAAATAAAAAACAATTTGTTTCTTATTAATACTATGCTTATATTTCTATGCCCAGGTCTTGGCTGAAAAAGGTCTGTGGTCCAGCCCACCTACCTAGTTATCAAATAATGAATAAATAAAAATGGCAACTGGAACCCAGTAAAATACATCCCCCAGACAATGCTCTTCTGTGTTTCAACCAAATATTTTAACATTCTAAGATTGCTATCCCCACTGTACATTCAATCAAATTAATTAAATATAACTTAGCTTCATGGTTAACACCAGACAGAAAACAAGTGAAGCAAAGATATAGCAGTCTGAAAAAAAATGGAACAAATCTAGTTAGCAATAACATTACAATACAAAACTCTTAAAAATGAGGATAGAAGAATACGACATAAAGACAGCTAGAGTTACTTATGAAACAAATCTCATACAGCCCTGGTACAGTATCTATCAATAATCTGCTCATGTAAGTGCAAAAACCTCATCCAAATGAAACAAACTAGTAGATAAAATATGCAAGAAACACACATGTTGTACAAACAGAATCTATGGGTCAGATTACAAAACAATTGTTTTCAGTGTAAGTGACTTACTTTGGTGTAAGCCTGCCCCAGTTAAAAAAAATGCTGTCAGTGTAAGTGGCTAACTCCCTTGTAAGGTCTGTGTAGCTCAATATGTGTATATCTCTTTAAGAAGCTATCCAACGGCTTGCACAAGTGTATAAATACTGAGCACGTGCGAGTCTGACTGCCATTTTGTAGTAAGCTGTTAAGATGTAAGCATGTATGTCTGTAAGATCTGTTTGTTAACCAGTTCGTTTATACTTCATGATGCTGCTATCCGTCCTGATGTGTTTTTACATAATAAAGCATCTTAAATGAACTACCGTCCTGCTTTGTCTTCTGTGTATAGAGGGATGAGCGACATGGTATCAGTAGTGGCATGTCTAAAATGAGACATGGCATCAGAAGAGGCATGGCTGAAATGACTTTTGGCCAGAAAGAACTCCAGTTTCTCCGCTTTGAATCTAAGAGGCATATAGCTACTGTTGGAGGAATATATGAGCGGACCATCCCTGCTGCATGTATAATTCACAAAACAGGTCAGAAATGAATTTCAGATGCTAGAACTTGCTCAAACAATTTCTTATTCATAAAATATGAAATTAAGCATACAGAACACTTTAAACAATATTAAAATAAGTAGAAATGCCTGACATTGATAGAAATATTTTAATTCCTATGGAAAATGTTTGAAATAAAGTCTGAATTGCATAAAATGAATACAATTAAAAGAAATGACCACATTTTTCGCAGAGCAAATATTTTTCGTATTAATTAAAGCTATCTGAGTTATCAGAAGTGTATGACGTGTTCACATGTTTGTGCAGTTACAGTAAAGTTATTTCACAAATGCAGCTATTTCAGAGCATATTTTGCAAAGTACAGTATTTCAAAGAGTTTATTGTGAATTTGAGTGTTACTGCAAACTGCAGAGAGACAACTTGTTCGTACATAATTACAAGGGCCATATTTTCATTGTGTGTTTGTGCATACTAGTTTGCATGGCAGACTGATTTCGAAAACCTGTTCCACTTGTGTTTGATAATAATACTGCAGATAACTGATGAGTGTTTAAGCAAGAGTATGACATGTTCATACAGGCTGCATTTTCTGATAAAGATGACTGTACAAAGGCATTTATTCTGCTTAACTTAGCTGGGTCAACAGTCATGGAAAGGGAATGTTAATTTGTGTATGCACCTGCTATCTTAGCTGGAGAGGGGGGAAACTGTCATATTGCTGAGTCAAGGGAGGACCCCGAGTGTTTAAAATGTAAATTTAGAGAAATGTGCAACCCTTGACAAACATTACAATGGAGAGGCACATATTTTACACAAGGGATCAAAAGCCTGGTGAAACTTTTGCAGCATATATAACTGATCTGAAAAACAAGGCTAAAACGTGCAGATTTGGTGAATTAAGGGATGAGCTGATAAAACAAAGACTTGTGTGTGGTATTAAAGATGATGCTGTGAGAAAGATTTTGCTTTATGACAGTGATTTAACTTCGAATAAGGCCACTGACATTTGTCAGATACATGAGCTCACAAAAAAGTACACGAATATGCTTACAGATGAGAAAGGCATGTTTCCAGTAACTTCTAAAGCTCACACTGGTAGCATGCAGCATGTGGTTAAAAGAAACAGGCTCAGGCACATGGAAGCAACTGCAGCCCCTGCAACACTCACAGGTAAACCCCCAGAGCTTTCTAGCAAGTTCCAGAGTTCACACAGCCTCAGTGAAGCATAAGAGTGAGTCAGCAAACTCAAAGCAAGGGCCAACACCCAGTTTCATTGCCAACTATCATAATTGTGGTAGCAGTCATGAATCTTAAAGAGAGAAATGCTTAGCTTTTGGACAGCAATGCCAAAATTTAATAAATGGAATCATTTCAAAAGATTTTGTAAATCAAAGGCCATGCATTCTTATATTATAAGAGAACATTTCAAGAAATAATTTGATCAGTCATAGAGCTGTGACATAGGGTCACATAACTTTTTATGTTGATGGTGTGTCAGTGCTTAGTGAAACTGTTAATGGAGTAGATGAACTGTTCGAATAAATGGCAAACCTACAGAGCTCAAAGTTGATACTGGCTGAAAGGGCAATGTTATGTCTGCAGAAATGTTTGCTAGAGTATGTGCTGGTGAAAGGCTTGATTCGGCAAACTGTGCAAAGCTTGTTGCTTATGGTAGTGAAGAGATTCAAACGGAAGGCTCAGTGATGCCTTCATGTTACTCTGCTGGGGAAGCTACTACTTGTAGTCAAGAGGCATGTACAGTCATTATTAGGCCTCAGAGATGGTTTGAAAATGGGACTGCTTTCATTTAAATAAGAAGCCCACCATGTTAGCTTAAAAGACCATTATTCTAATTTTACCCAGTGTATTTTTTTCTACCTATGCTGATCTTTCGTAGACAAATTAGGCAAGTTTCCAGTTGTGTACTCCATGAAGTTAGACCCAGATATTAGTCCAGTTATCAGGCCAGCCAGAAGAGTTCCAATAGCTATGCAGTACAGAGTCAAAGCTGAACTAGACAAAATGGTGGAACAAGGTGTGATTTGTCCAGTATATGAACCGAATGAGCGGGTATCTTCCATGGTGGTAGCTCATAACGAAAGCTCATATGACATCAGAATATGTATTGATCCATGAGATTTGAACAAGGCACTGAAAAGACCTCATCATCCAATGCGCACAGTTGAAGAAGTCGCTGCTCTTATGCCAAATGCCACTGTATTTCTGTCTTAGATGCAAAGAGTTCATTTTGGTAAATTTTGCTTGACAAGAGGTCTTCATTTTTAACCACTTTCATTACGCCACTTGAAAGGTACAGATTTCTGAGAATGTCATTTGGGATAAAATTTGCAGGTGAAGTCTTTCAACATACAATGAAGCAATTTTTTTCTGGGTATCCTTTTGCTATTATAGTAGACAACATACTAGTAGGTGAAGCTGAGCATGACAGAAACCTCATCAAAGTTCTGGAAAGGGCACATCAAGTGAATCTAAACATAAAGCAACAGAAATGCAAATTCAGGCTATGAGAAGTCACTTATGTTGGTCATTTATTTACCAATTCAGGCTTACGACCAGACTCTTCTAAGCAAACAGCCATTCCCGAGATGCCAGCTCCAGACAATGTTCCAGGCCTGCAACGTTTTCTTGGCATGGCCAACTACCTAGGCAAGTTCATTCCAGACTTGAGTCAAATATCCACACCACTCAGAGTGCTGACACGTAAAGATGTATCTTGGTCTTGGTTAGAGCAACACCAGAGAGCATGTGATGTCCTGAAAAAAAGAACTGCCAGTCCACCTACTCTCAGATACTATAACGTCCACAAGCCAGTTACTCTTTCATGTGATGCTTCAAAATTTGATCTTGGTGCAGTCACAACAACAACAACAGTCTAACAAAAAAGAAAACACATAAGATGATTGTTAGGCTGACAGTTTCATGGCCACTGTCAACTGTTTTTGATATGGATTGTTGGGACCAAATGTACACATTTGAGAACTACTTAAAATAAGGTACTGTGCTCACCATTCAATCCAATGTCCTCAAAATGAAACTTCAGGGGCAATAACATGATCACTGAATGTTCACTGATATGATTTCTTGGAGTGAGGGACATCCAGGCAGTCATACCTGGGTAGCACATCTCCACTGGGGTAATGTCTCTAACCTTACTGTAACATAAATGGGAAGCTGCTTCATGTTTTTTTCCACCCAGGGCAGACACACATTTGGATGGAAATGTCCATTTTTGTTTTTTGTTTTACTGTTCATCATTTACAGGACTAGCTTCCTGGCATATTTACTGGAGGTTGGTACAGACAGCAGTGAAGGCAGTATGGGCTTACACACCACTTTGTAAGAGAGTGGACAGACAGCCACATGTTAATGTGGGCATGGCTTCATTTCAGTAGCAGTCTGGGGACTGCAAGTACAAACATGAAACTCCTGGCTCTAGCCCTGACAGTATTTCCCCAGTAGCGCCCACACTGGGGGGCATTATTGTACTTAGAAAATGGGATATGTGTTAAATCAGATCACAAACTAATCTCGCTGGAGGTCCTCATCCCACCCCC
>NC_056726.1:1061036382-1061068882 GCF_019279795.1 Protopterus annectens | reverse complement strand
CAGAATAAAGTGTTGCAGCTTTTCCAGTCTCTGTTTGGTTCGTTTATATTCGTTTTTTGCTGTTTGGTTGGTTTATATTCTTAAAAATATCTAAACTAGTCCTTGCTTTAATGTAATTTGGTAGTCTGTTCAATGCATCAGCTACTCTGTCAGAGAACCAATTAGGACACTTCTCATTCCTACAGAATGTTCTACATAGGTTGCCTAATGATTCTCTAGTACTTTTTGATAACCACAAACATTCCCTGAGGTAGTTGTCTCTAAATGCCCTATATACCTGAATAAGATCTCCTCTTAGATATCTGTAAGAGACACTCTACAAGTTCAGATATTTTAGTCTTTCAGAATAACTTAAATGTTCACATCCATGGATAACCCTGGTATATTTCCGCTGTACTCTTTCCAGTTTACTCATGCCTGTTTTCTTACAGGAATTCCATATTGTTATTCCATACTCAAGTTTGGGTCTAATGTAACTAACAAAGAATGACTTCATCATTTCTGATTTCCTAGAATTATAAATTTTTTATACAACCGATAGTTCTATAACTATCATTAACCAAGTGGTTGATATGATTAGAAAAACATGTATCTGAATCTACCCATATACCCAGGTCCTTAAATGAGTCTACAGTTTCAGTCACTGTGTGCTGTATTAAATATTTACCTTTCGGTTTATGTCTCCCAATTCTCATATGCTTAGTTTTTGTTGTATTTATCAGCATATTATTCTCCTGTGCCCAAATGGTCAATTTAGTCAACTTGTTTTGCAGACATGCCTTATCTGTAACACATGATTTAACATGTGACTGCTTGTGATGGTAATAAATGTATTCATACAAATATGTAGATCAAGGTTAGAGGACGACGGATGGGAAGATAAGGTCTGTAACACATGATTTAACATGTGACTGCTTGTGATGGTAATAAATGTATTCATACAAACATGTAGATCAAGGTTAGAGGACGACGGATGGGAAGATAAGGTCTGTAACACATGATTTAACATGTGACTGCTTGTGATGGTAATAAATGTATTCATACAAACATGTAGATCAAGGTTAGAGGACGACGGATGGGACGATAAGGAAGGGATAACGTTACTATTAATGTTAACCTGTGCAGATGATTTGGTCTGATTAGCCAAGAACAAACACTGGATGAAAGAGATAATTTACAGAACAACACATTTTAGGTACAGCAGGATTACAGCTGAATAAGTCAAAAAGTAAGGGGTTTGAATATGTGGTAAGAATGTCAGGAATTTATTTTACCAGAACTGAAATGGAAGTTCTAGAGGTTAACTTTGGAAAGGAACGGGTAGTAATAGAACAATGGAGAGAAGTTCTAAAAAAAATACGAACGTTGACAGATTGGTGGAGGGTGTTTCCGTTGTCCCCAGGAAAAAGGGCATGTATGTTAAACATGTACATTTCAGGAAAGCTATCATATTTAGGTGGTGTGTACATGTTTCTAAGCTGTATGGAAACTGAATTACTGGGTATCTTTAACTTTTCAAAAGAGGGATAATTTATAAGGAAACTGGGCACTTAAATTTAATAAATTCCCCTCTACTCGACACTCATTAGACCCATTATAGAGTACAACGCCCCTTTTGGAATGTACCTCACAAGACATCTGCAGCAACTGGAAAGGCCACAGAAGTACCTCACAAAGAGGATTACTGGCCTCAAACAAATGCTCTACACTGACCATCTCAAAAAATTCCAGCTTTACTCTGTAGCATATCACCTACTCTGAGGTGATCTCTGCCTAACATATAAAGCTGTGTCAAACCCAGAGCTGTTGGACATGCTACACCTAAAGAAATCCCAATCCCTCTGAGCTACACGCTCTGGGGACCTAAACCTTGTCACCACAATAAACAGGACAATGCTGGAGGGATAGATTCCTTTCCCAGAGACTTCCCATACCCTGGAACAGGCCTCTATGTCAAGCAAAGTTCTTCATTAGCACTCTTCAAGAAAAATCTTGATGAGTGGATGGGAAATAGCAAATACACCCCGGGGATCACTTCTGTGTCTCTGCGCGACAGTGGGAGAGGAAAATAACTTTCTTGGGTGGCGTAAGCCAGGGAACCTTCTTGGCTAGGCTTACGTAGGCCCTTGGGCCGATAGCCTAGCACCTACCTATGAACCTATGAACCTAAATCTCATCATTCTCATAGTATCAATAATTCATTTTGGTTGTTAAAAAGGGGTCTGAAAAAATAATACTAGGAAATGTTTTATTTGAAAAATAGAAAGGTACACGGATGAGTGGGGCTATGAAAAGAAAGAGAAACAAAAGGTTTTGAAGAGAAGGAATATGAAAGTAAAACAAAGAGATAGAAAATGAATATAAATGAAGTAGAGATGGGAAAGGGAAGAATGGTATGAACAAATAAGGAAGGAGAACTATTACACTGATCCTTGGGAAAAATGGGGAAGCATAAAAAAAAAATCAGAAATCCTATTGCATAAACCAACTTTGGATCTTAGGTTTTCACTCTATGTATTACCTAATTTCATAATGTACTATCACAGTGTATAAAATGCAACTTTCACTGTTGCACATAATGTGCACTTGCTCAATTTCAGTGAGACAATTTTTTCTGTAACCTCTTTACCTTGATACCATGGAACTAGACAAAGTTACACTGATGGTGTCTTACTCAAATGTACTTATAGTGTACTTACATTGTTTTGATTACTTGTCTAAACATTTGATAATCCTGTACAAGAACTGTCTTTAGACACAATATTACCATGTATAGCTTTACATGCCTTTTCTCTATACTTACTATACTCTGAGTTTTTGTTCTTGTTTTAAATTTGTCTCTTGTTTTTGCTCTTTGTGACTTTGATACTAATTTTGTACTATCAATGGAGCTTTTCTCCCCGGGCCTCTGCTGACAAAGGGCAACCTGCCCAGTCGGACATCCCCGGTAAACAAATGTAAAATAAAATAAATATAATAAATACAGAAAACAACAGGGGAAAGGCAGGAAAGATTTGAATCTTTTTTGAAGCAAGTGATTTTCTGTGCCTTTTATTATTGGACAAATTGCCAGTAAAAAGAAACACGATATATAAAATGACAAAACAAAGAATTTATAATAACAGTAATAATAAAAAGGCATCACAACATTGTTTTTTGGACTGTAAGAAAAATGAAAGTTTCTGGACATTATTCAAAGATGTTTATGTCTGGAAAGTGTTTGAAAACATTGGTACGGATATGGTGCTGAATGGGAAATATAAGGTAGGAAATGAAAAAAAAAACTGAAAAAAATGGGATAAAATTGTATTCATTGCTATCTGATGTTTGTGGTAAAAGTAGATGTACCCCAGGGATTACCTCAGTGTCACTGCTTGACAGAGGCACAGCAAAATAATGGGTATAGTCTAAACATTTGATAATCCACTTATCTGCATAGGATTTAGGCTATGAGCCAAGCTGCAAAGGGGTGGCGTAAGCCACAAAACGATGGGCTAGGCTTGTAAATGCCCTCGGGCAGATAGCCTAGTATGAACCTATGAACCTATGAACCTATAATCGCTGCATAACAAAAGGCAAGATAATGAGGAAGTAATTTGTGACATAAAAAAGTGGTTCTAGTGGAATAGTGGAAAGGTTGGGTGGATGAAATGAGTTTCGCATGTATTTAGGAAATTTAACATGAAGTGTTTTATTGTGATGAGCGGTTGATGCCAAAAGACTCAACAGCGCAGCACCATCCTTATGCAACATTCAAAGGAATACCATCCACTAGTGTGGGAATAGAACCCACAGCTTTGAGCACCAAACGTAATTACACTATCTGTCGCACTACTAACAGTGATGCAATCAAATTTGTGTTTCTCATCAATTATGACTCCATGTAGCTTAGTTTTGCTAAAAGGTTCTATTTTAATGTTACTATATGAGATAATATGAAACGTGTTTCTGGTTAAGGTATTGTCTGGGGGGGGTTTCATAACACAAGTTTCTCTTCTTGGGATTGTGAAGCAAGTTAGACAGAATTCAGTGGCAGTGAAGGAATGTCATGTGACTACCTGTAATTTGTTATGAACGGGGTAGAGCAGATGAGGTTGAGTAACTGGTATATTATACAAGGTTGCAAGATTAGTGGCACTATGGAGTTTATTTATGAAAATGTTAAATTAGACTGGGCCAAGCACCAACATAGACTGAAAGAAATGGTAGGTGATTTTGCTGCCATTTAACTGCCTGTTGGTGACTGGATACATAGTTATGGATACAAGAGGTGGAAGAAAAAGTAAGACCTAGGGTAGCAAGTTTGGAATGAAGCTTTGATGGGTAACCATTTGAAATGTCGGGACCTACTAAAGTAAGTCCCAAAACAAATAAAGAATGGCTGAAAAACTGACTTACATATACTAAGTCTGAGATGGCCATTTCCTAGAATATTCCCTTTTCTCTGAGGTATGGAGATCTCCGAATTGGTATATATAAGTTTGGGGCATTGTCCCCATGTGTGGGGGTACAGGGGGCTTGCCCCCTGCAAGACAGAAGTTTAAAAGAGAATAAGAGTGTTCGAGATTTCCTTATTCTTTTTTGTTTTTTTCAATTTGTTGGCACTCAGCATTTCGAGTGCTGATATTCCATGAGGAAGTTACATGGGTAGGCTACAGTACGTTGTGCTTTGGATAAATAAAGGAAAAGAGAGGTAACTAGCTTGCCTCACTCTTGTTTCGGTTGACAATGCTGTTAAAGCTGAGAAGAATGGTAGCATTGCTGTTGCTGGGTTTAAACCCATGTTCGGTGTTACAGACAAGGTTATACTTAGGTATATGTTGCATAAGATGTGTATGGATGCACTTTTTAACACATTTTGATAGAGGGGCTAAGATTACAGTGGGTCTATAGTTTGTTAGTGTTGTCGATGTAACTCCCTTGTCAATGGGTACTATGGAGCATTTCTTCCAGGTGGAGCAGACATAGTTTTCTGTTGTTAACCAGTTGATCACAATGGAGACAGGGACAGCTATTGTATTTAAAGCAAATTTATATATTTGATAGGAAGAACATGGGAACGTAATTTTCTAATAGTAGTGGTTGGAAAGTACAGTTGTATACACTTACCATAAATGTAGATGTTCGAGTGTATTCAATGTTGCAGTCATCACATTTGGGTTATCCCTGCCTGGATAGCCCTTGGCCAGCCAGAATACCAGAGGCTTCAGATTCGGGCATTGGTTGCTGTCACCTGCAGTCTGAAGTCAGAGGTATAAATGCCATTACATCAGTTTTTCTTGCCATAACTGTCAGGAGCCCCCAAAGGAGGCATGGATCAGAGGACTGATCCCAACTATAGAAATAAACAATAAAAACAGTATGTCTCTGCTCTAGAAAAAGAGAAAATATAAGGAGAACAGAGAGAGTATCAGATATGCAGGGGGCAGGAAGGTGGGAAACCAGGACTGCAACAGTGAATACACTTGAACATCTACATTTATGGTAAGTGTACACAACTGTACTATGTTCTTCGTGTTTCACTGCTGCAGTCATCATATTTGGGTAGATTGCCAAAGCTTTATTAGAAAGGGTGGAGGTAGTCCAGGGCGCTAAGGGTTGGTTATCATGCCCTGCAGAACGACAGTGGCAAACCCTGCCCTTGACTTGAAAATAATAGCAGGTGGTAATGTTTTGTGAAGGTGTGCACAGATGTCCAAGTGGCAGCCTCCAGAATATCCCTAGTAGGTACTCCTCTGAGGAAGGCTGCTGAGGTGGAGGCTGCTCTGGTAGAGTGGGTTCTAATTCCCTTAGGTGGAGTCTTACCATGGTGCTTGTAGCAGAAATGGATGCAGTGTGCTATTCATTTGGAAATGGTTTGTTTAGAAATTGGTTTGACCTCTGCCCCTGTGGCAAAACTGACTAGCAGCTGGTCAGATTTTCTGAAAGGCTTAGTCCTGTCAAGATAGTACCTAAGCTGCCTGTGTACATCTAGGGAATGCAGAATCCTTTCACCTTTGTTTTGTGGGTTGGCAAAGAAGGTGGGCAAGTGAATGGATTGGTTCAGGGCTACACTAGAAACCACCTTGGGCATAAAGGAGGGATTAGTTCTGAGAGTGACCCTGTCTGCATGGAAGATAATGAAGGGCTCAACTGCCATAACAGCTTGCAGCTCAGAGACCCTTCTGGCAGAGGTAATGGCCAGGAGGAAGGTGGTTTTCCCGGAAAGGAATTTTAAATCTGCTGAGGCTGCTAGCTCAAAGGGAGGCAAGGTAAGCTTCTCCAGTATGAAGTTAAGATCCCAAGTGGGGGTGGATGCTCTTCTGGGTGGCCTCAGGTTGTTAGCGCCCGTGAAAAACTGTTTGATCAGGGGGTGGGAGGAAATAGGTTGCTCAGAATTGCAATGTGCAGATATTGCACAGGCATGAATGTTTATGGAGGAGAAGGAAAGGCCCCTGTTAAGTAGGTCAGCCAAGTAGTCCAGGATAAAAGGGAGAGTCACTTGGGACATAGAGACTCTCTTAGTCTGGAGCCAGTTACCGAACCTCTTCCACTTATCTGCATAGGATTTCCTGGTGCTCGGGCATCTGGCTTCTCGAAGGACTTCAAGACCAGAGTGCTGAGGAGGGCAGATTGATGGGGATTTAGGCTATGAGCCAAGCTGCCAAGTTAAAAGTTTGCAAGTGTGGGTCCAGGTATTTCCCTTCACCCTGGGTCAGAAGGTCTGGTATCTGTTGTAGATGCCAAGGGGGGGGGGCAGACAGACTGAGTAAAAGGGGGTACCAATGCTGTCTGGGCCAGTCCGGTGCAATTAGAATGATCCTTGGCTTTTCTTCCCTTATTTTTATTAACACTCTCGGGAGGAGAGGTAGGGGAGGGAATGCATAGGCTAAGAGAAGTGTCCAAGAGGAGGAAAGGTCATCTACTCTCCAAGCCCTGTGGTGGTAATCCCTTGTGCAGAATCTGCTGAGAAGGTGGTTGGCTGGTGAGGCAAAGAGGTTTACCTCTGGGGGTCCCCATGTTTGGATAATCTGGGTAAAGACTGACCTGCTGAGTTGCCACTCATGTGGGTCCAGTACCTGCCTGCTCAATTGGTCTGCCAGGGTGTTTTGTGAGGCTGGAAGGTACTCGGCTATCAAGTGCAGGTTCATACCCGCTGCTATATTGGTAAATTTGTATATTTCTCTGCCTGAAAAAGGCAATGGCAGGTGCTAGGCATTTTGTGAACACTCTGGGTGCAGTAAATAAGCCAAAGGGCAGAGCAGAGAACTGAAAGTGCTGAGTGCCTGCTCTGAAATGGAGACATTTTCTGCAGGAGTCCCTGATAGGGATATGAAGGTATGCCTCTTTCAGGTCCAGAGTGACCAGCCAGGCATCCTTGGCCAGCATAGGTAGGAGCTGCTGGAGAGTGAGCATCTTGAATTTTGGGATATTTAAGAAGGTATTGAGGGTGGATAAGTCCAGAATGGGGTGCCAAGTGCCCTCCTTTCTGGGAACTAGAAACAGTCTTGAGTAAAAGCCTAGAGCCACCCATTCTTCTGGAACGGGTTCTATTGCCCTCATGGAAGGTATGGATTAGTATTTGAGACTCTGCCTGCTGATTTGGAGGAAGGTCTGGGTACCTCCTTAACAGTTTGGATAGATTTTGCTTTTTCATCCATCTATTTAAGCACCTCTTCTGCTTTGTTACCAAATAGGTTGTCTTTATGCAAGGGTGTATCCAGCAGTTTAGATTTCACATGGTCAGGCAGGGGCTGTTCCCTAAGCCATGCATGCCTACGAATGACAGATCCTGTGGCTGTTGCCCTACATGAGGCTTCTAAAGCATCAAACCCACAGTGCAAAGAATGCTTAGTCACCTGGCAGGCAGAATGCATTCATTCCTGTAATTCTTTGCATTCCATCATAGCTGGAAAGGTAGTAATCTTTTTCTTAAATAGTTCCAAAATGTGCTGCTGATACTTTAACATGTGGAACTGACAGTTAAGGGCTCTAATGGCAAGGGTAGCTGACGTGTACACCTTTATCCCCAATGTATCCAGAGCCCTGGATTCCCTATCAGAAGGGGTAGGGTTTTTTGCTGCTGTGGCTTTAACCCCTTTGGGGCCTTGGGTGATGACCTCTGGATTCGGCAGCAGGGTTTCTAAACAGAAATTGATGAGAGTCAGGGACTCTGTAATATCTGTTTTCTGGGAGCAGGAGGGATGGTGTTAGGACTTAAACTGGTCTCAAGGTAGACATCATCCACCACTTCTACAACAGGGGGAATGGCCAAAGGTCTGTGCTGGGGTAAATCCAAAAATTCTCTAAGCCTCTTCTTAGACTGAGGGTAGTCCTGACTCTCCCATTTAAAATGCTCTGGAGGGTATGCAGTGTTTCCCCAAATGAGAAATCCTCAGGTGGGGAGACTGAGGGTATTGATTCCTCAGCATCAGAATCTTCATAAGCAGACATCTGCCTCAATGGATAATTCAGATTGTTCAGAATCTGATTCTGGTGAAAATTCAGAGGACAGGTCTCTTTTTCGTTTAGAGGTAGTTGGTTGAGATCCCCTAATAAGGTAAATGAGATCCTCTGCCATTCTTAGCATTTGGGCCTGCGGTAATGGTGCAGAGGTCGTCAGTTGTTTTGACGTGGTTTTTCATGTTGCAGTTTTGCTTGCAAGTCAAAAGGATTCCGGAGGTATTGCAACAGTGGTAGTCAGAACAGAAGACATCGGTTTAGATCTGGAATTGGTAGTATGAAGGCCTTCCTTGGAAACCGGTGCCTGCTCAGCGGCTCTGGATCCATCCAAGGTAGAGACGACCGCAGGATCGTTAATGGAGATGGAGGCATGCGGCATGGTGGACTTCAAAAGGGTCTCAACAGAGGACTGCACTGAAACTGAAGCGGGCGTCAGGGACTGTGAAAGCGTCTCACCAAGGCCCGTAGAACCGACAACTGATTTAGCATTTGTGTCGTTGGAAATTTTAATCCTTAATGGTCTATCTCTGTGTCTATTTTTACGCATTTTCGGAAGATCGGAAGTCGGACGGCTAATGTACGCCATACCTGGAAACTTTGGAGTTGTACGAAAATGCCTAGCAAGAATTTTTGCCCGACGATGAATGTTGCTTGGGTTGAACAAGGCACAGAAATGGCAACTGGGGACGTCGTGCTCAAAGCCTATGCAAGTAATGCAGTAAGAATGAAAATATCTATGAGGAATCTGTTTTCCACAGGCGAGACAATAATTAACTTTCTCTGACATCAGTTAGAGCAAGAAAAAAGGATCTCCAACAGGGTACTTAGCTTTTGAAGACTTCACTTCAATTCAGAAAAACGAGGAGAGGTAAACGGCTGACCGGCACTCATGCGAAATGCTTCTGCTTCAGGCTCCACAGCAAGAAAGACTGATGTAATGGCATTGGTTGCTTCTCGTTATACCTCTGACGATCTGACGTCAGACTGCAGGTGACAGCAACAGACGCCCAAATCTGAAGCCTCTGGTATTCTGGTCCAGGCAGGGATAACCCAAATGTGATGACTGCAACAGTGAAACACAAAGAACATCATGGTGTTTTGTACAATAGTTAGAACATGGGATTAAGGCTTCAAACTGTTAATTGTCTGCTTCCTGTAACCAGAAAATACAGGGTTTAATTCCTTCTCCCTCCACTTCCCTCCTGTGTGACTCTGTGCCAGTCATTTAATCAGTGCTCCTGGGTCACCCCTAAAAAGAGGCACTTGTGTCCTGTGGACTTACCCAGTTAACAAACATATAAAAAAAGCTACTATACAGTTCTGAAGCACATCACAGTGGTATGCTTTCTGAAATGCTGACAAGTGTAATGCTTTATCATTTAAAACATCTCACCCTGATATTGAGTGATTTCAATTACCCTACCATTAACTGGGAAAACTACTTGAGTACAAACTCCCAGGCTCAGCGCTTCCTGGAATTTATCAACTCAAATTACCTGGATCAGCTGGTAAACTCCCCTACCAGAGGCCACAGTATATTGGACCTGGTCATCACCAACATGGGCGACAGGTGTTCCATACATCAACCAGTCATTGGTTAGATCAGACCGTAAACTAATCACTCTGGATGTCCACACCCCACCACCAGCCCCAACCAAGGAAACCACAGTGAAAAACTTTTCTAAAGCAAACTTCACCTTACTTAAGGCAGAGGTGGTAAGTTTCACAGCCCCCACGCTAAAGGATAATACTGCCCAAGATGCAGAATCCTTTACAATTACACTCTATGAGCACTTACAAGGATGCATGGATCGTGCCATCCCTAGCAAAACCAAGACTCACTCCCCTAAGAAAAGGAAACCAGTCTGCTGGACCCCTGCCATAAACAGGTTATACAACAAAAGATGGAAACTAGTTCAGAAAAAAAGCAAATCCCAAGAAGGAAAGACATCCATGATCAATATCAGTAAGAAACTAAGGTCCCTCATAAAATCATCCAAGGCTAACTTCGAAAGAAAAATAGCCAAGGATTTGAAAGACAACCACAAAGCCTTCTTTAGCTATGTCAAGAATCTAAGTGGCAACTTGCAGACATGCTCTGAGCTAGTGCAAAATAGCACAAAATATACTGAACCTACTGATATTGCCAACATCCTGGCAGATAGATTCAGTGCAAACTTCACCTCCCTCTCACCTTCAAAAGGGCCCACAACAATACCGGAAAAGTGTAGTGCCCCAGAAATCACAGAAGCACAGGTAAAAACAGCCCTTTCAAAAGCCAAAAGCACAGCATCAATGGGGCCAGATGGTGTCCCAGGCTGCGTCTTGCACGAACTACAGAACAAACTAACCCCCCACCTAAACACACTGTTCAACCTCAGCCTCTCCACAGGCTACATGCCCATAGAATGGCATACAGAAATGGTTATTCCACTCCATAAAGGAGGGTCCACAACTGACCCTGGTAAATATCACCCCATAAGCCTGACTAGCCTGGTCTGCAAGGCTATGGAGCGCATCATCATGGAACTCATTAACAAAGACATTGGGAACCTCCAAACACTTGACCCGACCCAGTTCTACTTTGTTAAGGGCAGATCATGCCTACTAAACCTGGTTGACTTTTTCGAGACAGTCACCAAGGTCATAGACGAGGGAAAGGTGGTTCATACAGACTACCTTGATCTCGCCAAGGCGTACGACACCATTCCTCACTCGGGTATTATAGAAAAACTCACCAGCCTGAACATAAACCCCTACGTCACAAGATGGGTTGCCAACTGCCTTACAGACAGAACTCACATGGTAAGAATAGCGGGCTCCAGGTCTGACTCTAAACCAGTTACAAGTGGTGCCCTGCAAGGCTCGGTTCTGGGACCCCTACTGTTTGGCATATATTTCTCAGAAGTACAGGCAAACACAGGAGGACTAAGGCTAACCAAGTTCGCCAATGACTGCAAACTGGGAGCCATAATTGACTCTCCAGCTGACACGGACATCCTTCAAAAAGGCCTTACTGAGACAGACACCTGGTGTCAAAGTCATGGTCTCAAGCTAAATGCCAAAAAATGCATAGTCACCCCGTTTGGGAAAAACAAAACACCCACAAATTACTACATAGGTGGCAGCCCCGTTAATACAGAAGAGGTAATAAGAGATCTGGGGACCCAGGTAGATAGTAATCTCCCCTTTGACAATCATATTGCCAAAGTGGTTAGGAAATCCTTCTATGTGGCCCATCTAATTACTAAGGGGTTCGCATCTAGAAATAAAGAGGTTATAGTGCCCCTCTACTCGTCACTCATCAGACCCATCATAGAGTACAATGCCCCATTTGGGATGTACCACACAAGACACTTCCAACAGCTGGAAAGACCACAAAAGCACCTCACCAAGAGGATTACTGGCCTCAAACATATGTCCTATGCAGCCTGACTGAAAAAACTCCGGCTGTACTCAGTGACATATCGCTTACTCAGAGGTGATCTCTGCCTGACTTACAAAGCCATGCCCAACTCAGAATTGATGGACATGCTCCACCTAAAGAAATCCAAGTCACTGAAAGCCACGCTCTCCAGTGAGCTAAACCTCGCCACAACAATAAATAGAACATGCTGGAGGGATAGATTCTTGTCACACAGACTCCCCATGCTTTGGAACAAAATTCCTAACTACATTAGGCAGAGCCCCTCACTAACACTCTTCAAGAGAAGCCTTGACGAGTGGATGGGTAATAGAAAATACACCCCTGGGATCAGTTCATTGGCTCTGCTTGACAGAGGCTCAGTTAATTAAGCATTGGGGTGGTGAAAGCCGACACACTCTGGCTAGGCTTATACATGCCCTCGGGCAGATAGCCTAGTACCTACCTATGAACCTATATAACGAGTCTCAAAAAAGAATTTACTGTTGTATTTACATAAGCTACCAATACGCATAATTCCATATAAATTGCAGGAGGCAATTCTGGGCACATTGCGGGTGCTGCAAAGAGCATTTTTGGCTAACATCAAAGACTGAAACAGCACTAATTTCATGAACTTTAATTATACCCTGACTTGGGAATGGGGTCCATTTGCAGAATTTGAAACCCAAACAATATGCAGAAATTAACCCGAGAGAAACAAGTGTCTGCTCTAAAAAACATTATTAATTTCTGTGCTCTTAATTTAGCAATATGACCTAAAAAACAGATACAGAACAAGCAATGTCCACATTCTAGCTTCCAAGAAACACAAATATACACACAAATTCTTTCAAACCTAATTTGATACTAAAATTGAATTCTCAGGGTGGGAGGCTGGCATAATTATTAAGGTGTTAACCTTATAGACACAAGGTGCAGGTTTGATTCTCACATGGGGTAGTTGGCTAGACTTAAAATGGCCCCCAAGTGCAGTTACTCTAGTACTCACCTATAAATCTATATGAAAATAGCGAGAGAGGGATAGATCACAGGATTTTGGGACCCCCATGAATTAACACAGCGACATATGCACATTACTGACATGCTCCTAAACTTTAGAGACTGGCAGTCTGGTTTACAAGATGCAAATGTTTGTAAATAAGTTACTGCCTCAAACTCTGTCATGTGTCTGAATGACTTAAAGAACTGAAAAATATTTGTAGATACTTGGAAGCTCTGTGTTGTTCAGTGGAAGTGAATAAGATGGAACTTCTTACTCCTGAAGCGGTCACCGCTTTCTTTATGTATTTTCTTACTTTTGTTGGTTGTACATTGTTGAATGCCCTTCTTAGTGTAAATGAGATTTAGGCTGGCGGAGGCACCATTTATTTATTTAACATTTGTTGGAACAAGCCGAATGACAGCTGAGGCCCATGGAGAAACACTGCAGATACATGTCTTCGCAACATGGATAGCATGCAGACTCCACACAGATGGCACCCCAGCCAAGATTCAAACCGGAAAGTCTTTTGCTGTGCGGCAACAATGTAACCTCTGCTCCATGACACCACTGTGCAATACAGCACCATGAGTGCTTTGATGTTCTGCTAAACTGCTCCAAACACATCTGCATTAACTGGACTGGTCGTTACCACAGAGAATTAATGCTATGAGTTGTTGCTGAACTTTTTTTTGTAGTCCAAGGCTTTATTCCCTTAGCCTTTATTTGCCTACTGTGTGATCGTGAGAAATTCACTTAACCAGACAGTGCTGTGGGGCAAATGGTAAACTGACCTAGATCTTGTGATAGTCTCCTGGACAGCATGCTTACGTATTACCGGTGAATCATTAGCCAAATGTTTTAATAATTTATTTTCAAATACAGTGAAACTATCACAGTTGCTGATGTTTTGTTGTAGTATTCCAAGTTGCAGGTGTTGTTTTAGAAAATGCATTTTAATAATTCTCCTTGTACCAGCCTTGAATGGACACTGTTATTTATTTATTTAGTTAGTTGTTTTTTTTCCTGGGGAAGGACAGCTCTCAGGAAAAACTGTTTACAATAATTTTCAAGGAAATATGGTGACTGTAAAAGGCAAAAAATAGTGGTATTTCTTGAAAACTGAGTGGTAATTGAAAGTAACTGCTTGAACTTGATGTTATTCTGAGTAATGAGTGGTTTCCACACAGATGGCATCTGTGGTCATTGATGAGTTGGAACACACCACAGAGCTACCAGACATTTTAAAACTGGATCACAGGAAAATGGCCAGTGCAAACAAGGTCATACACAAGTGGGTGATGGAGGGGAGAGACACACACCAACAGGCCAGGGTGTGACAACAGCCTGTGCAGAAGTAGTTGGCTCTGGGACTGGAGTTAAGGGCAGACAGCTGGAGACGCAAGCTACAGGTAGATGGCACTTCTGAGAGTGAAATAAGTAGGAAATGCTGAGAGTGAAATAAGCAGGAAATGCTGAGTGAAATAAGCAGGAAATGCTGAGAGTGAAATAAGCAGGAAATGCTGAGAGTGAAATAAGCAGGAAATGCTGAGAGTGAAATAAGTAAGAAATGCTGAAAGTGAAATAAGTGGGAAATGCTGAGAGTGAAATAAGCGGGAAAAGTTGACAGTGAAATAAGCGGGAAATGCTGAGAGTGAAAAAAAGCGGGAAATGATGAGAGTGAAAAAAGCGGGAAATGCTGAGAGTGAAATAAGCGGGAAATGCTGAGAGTGAAATAAGTGGGAAATGCTGAGAGTGAAATAAGTAGGAAATGAAATGCTGAGAGTGAAATAAGTGGGAAATGAAATGCTGAGAGTGAAATAAGCAGGAAATGCTGAGAGTGAAATAAGAAGGAAATGCTGAGAGTGAAATAAGCAGGGAATGTGGGAAATGCTGACAGTGAAATAAGCGGGAAATGCTGAGAGTGAAATAAGTGGGAAATGCTGAGAGTGAAATAAGCAGGAAATGCTGAGAGTGAAATAAGTAGGAAATGTGGGAAATGCTGACAGTGAAATAAGTGGGAAATGCTGAGAGTGAAATAAGCGGGAAATGCTGAGAGTGAAATAAGCGGGAAATGATGAGAGTGAACTAAGTGGGAAATGCTGAGAGTGAAATAAGTGGGAAATGCTGACAGTGAAATAAGTGGGAAATGTGACAACTACACAAGAATCTGTAGACTGGTTTTCAGTACATCACTCTGAACACTAATAGATGTCAAACTAAAATTTTCAAGACAATAAAATTTACATATCAAAACATTAAATACAGATTTGACAACTTGTCTGAAAAATGCACAATACTAAAAATGTACATCAAAGTGTTATTTTTTTTGTCTGGGGATAGCAAGGTGCTTTGGACTTATTGAGGTATTAATGGGAATATTGCCATATAGAAAATATGAAATAACTAATGGATATAAAGGGAGGTAAGATTCTCAAAAAATGAAAATGTTTTGTTTGTGGTGCAGAGGGATGTACTGCTAAAGTGTAAAAATATCGACAAAAGAGTGTATGACCTTATTTGTGATAGAAAAAAAAAAAAGAAATGGCCCTTCTTCTAGGGATCATTTATTTATGTATCTAAATTTGTTAACCAGAGTACAGCACTGATCACAACTACACAGTTTTAGTTTCAGCCTGGAAAAGCATTAAACTTTGATGGTTACCGAGATACACTGAAAGAGGTAATGTGTATAATTACAAAATTGATGAGAATCACAGGAGTTATATACAATGCTACAGATAAACATACATATATGAAAGCTCTGCAGAATCACAGAAACAGGTGACCATGTGTAAAAAACACACATTTCATGGTTACATAAAGTTACAGACAAATTAATACATCTCTTAACAGAGGGCTATACAGATGGTTGCGATTCTAGTTAGAATGCACTTATTGTAGAAAAGACAACCATTTCTGATCCGATTGTGAAATGAAATATAATTACAAATTATGGATGAAAGAATGGTAAATTCTAAAATAAATGGTGATAATGCAGCAGTGCTATGGGATGAAAGGGAGATGAATAAGACAGTGGGAGTCAACAGAACATTTTATTTGGTTATACTAAGTCAGAAGATTATTTTTTTGAAGAGAAAGAGCTAGATAGATAAATAAAAACTATTTTGATGTGTTACAATGTTCACATAGTTCCTCATCTGAAAAGAGAGTAAAAAAATGAAGGACTTTGAAAATAAATTAAGTCACATCATCTAAAGATCGAAAATGAAACACACAGACACACACAGACACACATACACACACACACACACACACACACACACACACACACACACACACACACACACACACACACACAAAGAAAATGATAGGATAGGTTGAAAATTTTCCAAGTTCAAACACTATTAGGACCAGAGTAAGAAATGAAGCTGTTCTGAACAAGTTAGAAGAACAGATTTCAGATGTAATGTGCATTAAGGATATTTGTTAATGTGTAAACAAGAAAGAGAAATAAAAAAAGAGGGGACTGGTATTTTTTTGTCCTTTAAATTAAATAAATACCCTGTTTTTTTGTACATGTGTGTGTCGGCTATGAATGTTGGTAAGATTGTTAGGAAGAAATTATTTTCAGTATGCAAAGCAAGATGTGTAGATTTGTTATCATTTGTTGACCAGATTATTCCCACTACACTAGTAACCACTTTTCAGGGGAGACCTGAAATTTGTCCAGGGCATCAGGAGCTTTCCCCTACTCATTTTGAAAGGTGCCATGAGATTGTTTACAGCAACCTGAGCTACCACTAATTCAAACAGATGGGGCTGCTGTTCAGCATCTCACTAAGAAGTGCATTATTCCCTTTATACTACACCATCAGCACCTGCTTTCGCTGCTGTGAGAATAGAACCCACAGCCATCAGCACTAAAGGCAAGTGTTCTGTTGCTGTGCCACTGACACTAATTAAATCTGCATGGGAAATTATATGGTGATATTAGTGTAATTAAATTTTATGTACTTACACATGTATGTAAGAAAGTGAATTTTTTTGAATAGATCAATAACTTAGTCAGTAGAATATGAGATGAATACTTGAATTATAACCTTTGGGTTAAATCTAGAAATAAGCTGTTACAAATATTAATATTGCAAGTACCAGCAGTATAGAGGAATAAAGCCCTGATTACAGCCCAATCGACCAGAGTTTGACTAGAAGCTAGTTTGCTTGACTACACTGGTGGAGAAGATGGGCGCCCCATCCTGAACAGGGGAGGCATGCAGTGGGCCACATACACCCTGCTACAATATATGCATTTGTGTATAAAACAAGATGAAATGCATTACTGTAGGGAAATAGCCATTTTCTTGATCACAGTGAAACACTAGATGGTGCAGCTAGTCAGAAACTGGTCATTCTGGGGAAGAAGAGCAGTGCAGTGTGTGTGTGAAAGCAACAAGCCTGCTATCATTTGACAACAGTTAAATGATTACAGATCTCAGCTGCCAGAGTACTGCATACATGTGAAATAACCCAAAATCCATTACTAAGTAAAGTGTCCTTCTACTGCTCGCAGTCAAACATCACAGGTGTATTCAGTCCAAAAATATTTAGTCTGTGGTATGGGGAAACAGTCTTTATGCAAAAGCTTTTTTTTATTTTCATCTCTTATTCCTGCCAACTATCAAACTTCATGATGTGTATAATGCGTTGTTTGCTCCCTGCCGGGGAAAAAAATGTTTGCAGTCCAATCATTCACATGGGTGGAAACATGAGGCCATCATCCAGGCATCCATCAGGTGTTTCCCAATCCACAGCATGCCAAAGCCATCTATGGGGAAGCATACAATGGGCTCAGGGTATAAATATTTGGGTCTACTTCATTTGATTGAAAACTCACTTCACTGAAAATTAAACTACTAGGACCACTTCACTGAAAGCTCACTTCACTGAAACTCATTTGACTGAAAACTAATTTCGCTGAAAGTTATATATGGCCTTTTCCCCACTGTAGTGCAATCCTGGAGTTAGTATATATATATATATATATATATATATATATATATATATATATATATATATATTGATTAAGGGGGGTGTGGGGGCAAAGCCCCCCACATATGTTAGTTATATATTCTCTTCTGGAAACAGTTGTTCATTGGACTTGTATCAATGTGTATAGTTTAAAATGTTTATAATATGTGGGGGGCTATGACCCTCACACCCCCCCTTAATATATATATATACTAATTTCAGGATCACACTACAGTGGGGAAAAGGCCATATATAAAATTTTCAACTAAATGAGTTTCAGTCAAATGAGTTTTCATTGAAATGGTCCCACTGATTTGACTTTCAGTGAAGTGAGTTTTCAATCAAATGAAGTAGACCCAAATGTCGATGTCTCTATGTGTGACTGTATCAAAGTCCCCCCCCTCCCTCCTACAGACAGCATGTCTTTGCGACTCTGGTCTCCATCAATGCTTCAAATGTAGAGGTGTACCTGAGCAAATGCCCTGCCCCAGTACTTCCCCCATGATGGGAAACTTGACAGAAACTGTTAAGTACACCCCCCCCACACACACACACATATACACACCTGTATCCTTCAGTGACCAGGTTGCTAATCAAAACTGGGTTATGTGAATCACTGTCAGGGCTCCATCCATCTATACTATTTAGGCAGACAGCCTACAAGTGAATGTTTAAACATTTCCAGATAAAATAAATAGTCACATATTTTATCTACAGACACAGCTCATGTAGTTTCTTCACAGAGAATGAAATTGTTTTCTTTCAGAAAAAGCTTATTCTACAAAGGCAGGGTTTGTGTAAACAAAGCAGAAACTACAGCTCTATAGTGTTTTCTGAATGAAATGAAGACATAATTCATATTTTGGCTTTTATAAGCATTATTTTTTTTATGGTAGTCACACAAAATTCTTAGCATGTTTTTATCCATTACAATGTGTGTGTAAATTTTCTTTACAAAGGGTTCACAATAAATATTTTTCAAATGAAGGCAGCTGTTTTCTTTTCTTTGCTCCAAAAACTAACAACATTAGTGCAATTTATAACTGAACATGCAAATATGTTCTTATAGATTTTTCTAGAAAATGTCTGAGATGCAACTTTTATTGGTAGTGCTCTGCAATAACCTGGCTATTAGCTTGTCTAAGTTTTGAACTGTATTACATTCAGTGTATGTAAGGTGTGTGTATGACTTTTCTTCAGAGGTAAGGAATGTGGTACATGCCTGGAACATTTCTATACTGAGCTGGCATTACATAGAGGTAAAATAGTCATATGTTATACAAGTGACCTTTTGTTGTCAATAAAAAGGTGACCACTGACTATGAAAATAAGCCACAGACAAATTCAGCTTTGAGCTGCATTTAATAGTTTATAGCCTAGTGAAACCTCCAGGCATTTCTGCAGTTACAGCCTACTGATGCCCCTAAGTATCAAACCCTGATTGTTCATATTTGCATTAATAATACCAAAACCATACTACATACAATGTTTTAGAAGATTTCATCTTAAAGCTTCAATATTGGCAAATACCACTTTGTTGATATCTGAATTCAGTCTAGTGCAGTTAAAGAGATGTTGAATAGTATTTGTACACTATTTATTTGTATTGTAATACTGTTTATAGTTATCTAATTATCTCAACAATCAAGTCACAGTGACAGAACTGCTTCACGTCATAGGAAAGCTGACAGCTGTATGAAGAAAATGATGTTACAGACAGTATGTGTTGCTTCAACAGTTACTGACAGCCTCTGCTGTTTACACAGAATTACAAAAGTTAATATTCACGTGCTTATTCTGACTTATAAAATCCAGTTTAAGACCTAGAATCAAATACATATAACCACTGTAAAGATGCCTTTGTGCTAAGCAGTTTGTCATTTACAGTTTTCCAGTAGCACTTATGGTTCTAGAGAGATGAACATTTATCTGAACTGTAAGGGGATAATTCACTTTGTTTTAAAGGATCAGACAACAATCACTGGGAGTTAAGGGTACAAACTCTATTAGTGGGAATGAGTTAAGTCCTTAAAAATTAAATGGCAGTCCTGGGTACAGTGTGTGTCTATGTACCCAACTATAATTTCTTGGAAGGCTTCCTAAGAACGGTCAAGCAATATACTGTATTCAGAAGATATGAGTCACTGCTCCAGTAGTATGCAGGGATAAAGCCCTGACTACAACCCAACTGACCCGGGTTCAAGTATAGGCTCAGGTAACTAACACAGTGGCTTGGAGGAATAGAGGTGTCTCCATCCTCGGAGGGCAGGCAGTAGTGCAGGTGTCTCCATGATATCCCCATGATGTCCTGGGTATAGTCTAAGGGGGATTAGGGTGGAAACTTGGCTGTGCTTCTGCAGAGGCAAGATGTTGTACATTCCCATTGCATGCCTGCCCCAGTGGTATTACTACACAATTAGGGAGGGTAAAGAAGCCAGAGTAGGTCTTAAAGGAACCCCCCCCCAGAGGGTGATGAACAGTGCTTCCCCCAGGACATCCTTAGATTCTACACTGGCCATGGTCAGAATTATGGACTGGAGTTCGGGGACCACATGGAGGGACTGGTAAACCTGATGGTACATGTGAGGCACTGGGAAGGGCTTTCAGTGTAAAACAAGGGAGCAAAGATTTCCCCAAAAAAGAAAAAAAATGAAATGACCTAGTTAGTTTCTAAACTGAATTTAAGCAAATCCTTTAGACTGAAGACAGTACTTTTAGGTTCAACATTTTCAAAGTTGCAGCCCATAAAAACACAATCTGATAGAAGAGAAGGTTCACTTACTACTTACAATTTGTATATACTTTATTAGCGCTTTTGTCCACAACTGGAAAAATGGACTTCAACAGATAAAAGTGTAATAAAAGACAGCAGTTTTAAATACTGGCATCCAAACATGTGACACATGTGACACATGTGACTAATGCCCAATCCAATTAAAGTCATACCTTTGCTACATTCCTATTCAATACTTTTTAAATAGAGAGAGTTTCATTCAAACCTGGTGAACAGTCAGCATGAAGTCTGATTTAACAGATTAATTGCTTGTAATTCAATGCATTTTCTCTCCAGCCACCAATGCTGAAATAAATTTTTTGTACAATGCTAAAAATAAGTTTTTTTTAACTAGGACAAAATTTTGAATAATGTTCAAATTCTATTTAATTACCTTTCAGTTTTGCCTATGTAAAAACTAGGCTATATCTGTCACTTAGTGATATATATACCACTCCCACTATTGTTAAAATTAAAAGCTCCGCCAAATTTACTGAGTTTTTTAGTTTCACCTTCATAATTAAAAAAGCAAAAACTGCAAAATCCATACATATGGGTATCCTTTATTAGATACTGTGGCTTAGGTCTTATTTTTCTTTATAGGGGGTTTTATATATTTTGTTTTTGTTTTTATGTTTTTGCTGTTTTAGTGTACAAACAAGGGAGCCTTACCTGGTTTTCATAACAAAATTCTCTGTTAAAAGCTGATGCTCAATTTATGTCCAAAAATCAATATTTTTTACCTTCTGCATATCAAATTACATCGATATCAAGGGCCAGATTCCAAAAGAGATGCCCCAATTTCAAAAGACTTGCTCTCAGTGTAAATCACCTAGTTTAGTGTACAGCCTTTCTATACGCAGGTTTACTCTGGTGGCCAGCTTCCAAAACACTTGTTTTAAACCTGTTCTAAGTGCAAGTGGTAACTTACACTGACAGAAAGGCTTTTGGAATCAGGTCTCATAAGTATTTTTGTGGAACTGATTTTGAATAACAACTATTTTTTGTTTTGAAGGACAGACAGTTAAATTAAGGGGGTTGGTGTGGGAGTTGCCTTTGCACCTATATTTGCCAACTTGGTACTTTGTTTTTGAGAACAGAATTTTGCTAATGAAGTATGTGGAATCATTTTTCTACTTTTTTAGATGACACATTTTTTTTTTATTTTGTCTGGCAGTAAAGATGGAATGAAAATATTTTAATGAACTGGAAATATCCACAGAATTTTAAGTTTTACTTACACACAAAATGGTACCAAGTTTTTACAGAAGTGAAACAAAGTCAATTCATTTTTTTGGATATTTACAATCTATAAAAACTTGGTAAATGGGAGAATGGAGCCAACCATCTACAGGAAGACAACATTCTCCAATTGCTATTTATATTTTAAAAGTAACCACCCCTTTCATGAGAAGAAAAGGTTTGGTAAAGGGCCACGTAGTTCGACTGAGATGGCTTATTTCATATGAAGAAATTTTAAGTCATGAAGCTCAAAAGTTGTTAGCGATGTTTAATAAAGCACATGGGTACTCCTTTTCTTTGAAGTGCTTTATTCTAGAATATATTTATTTTTACTCTAAGAGGAGGTGGTGGTGCTGGTGGAGTTTGGTACAAAGCAAAATCATTTCAAAATTTGTTTTTCCTATGCTGATGCCACTGAGAAGTAATGACGATCTTTGAACTCAGTGACATCAATTTGGTAAAAACGCAAGATAAGTCCATACACTTCAGTGGATGATTACACTGCTTGTGCAGACACATGCCCATTAAACTCTACGGAGTTCTGCCAGACATGACATCACCAGGGTGGAAGTTCCAGTTTTTGCTCCATTATTTGTGAAAGTGAAGCTATTCAAATCAATAATATTAAACAGAACCTGGTTCTGAAAGGGGTATGTGCTGCAAATTTAGCAACTGTTATAGCATTGTTCAAGTTTTAATTTTTGTGAAGCCTGGAGGTTAGTAAGGATGGGGGCACCATAAAGTAGAGTGGGGAGGAGATAAGTAGTGGCAAGTGCAGTTTTAGTTGCGTCAGTGAGAAAGTTTTTGGCTCTGTAAAGCATCCGTAGTTTTTGATGAGTTTTTTTCTTATGCAGTTTTGTACATGTAGGTCAAATGTGAAATTATTCACTATCATGTCCAATAGTTTGCTATGAGAAGTGACTTCAGTAGTTGTATTATCAAGAGGCAGGACTTTAAATTTTGTTTTTTAGGAGACAGGGATTGGGGAGAAAAAGTAGTAGTTTGGTGTTTTCAGGTTCAGCATGAGTTGTGAGTTACGACGACATGTTTCAGTGGCTGTTAAAGCTTCCTGAATACATTTTTGGAGGTATACCATGTTGTCAGATGTGCAAATGAGAGTGGAATCATCTGTGTATTGTATTAGGGTGGCCTGTTGTGTGGAAGTATAGAGGGTGTTGGTGAAAATGTTAAAGAGGAAGGAACCAAGGAGAGAGCCTTGTGGTACACCAGTGGTGACTGGTAGCTAAGGAGAAAGCATGGAGTGCCATTTTACTGACTAATACCTATTGGACAGGTAGCTTTTGAACCACAGAAGGGTGGACTTACAGAAACCTTGTGAGGACATTTGAAGTAGAGTTTACTATGACAAACTGTGTTGAAAACTTTAGATAAGTAAAGAAATAAGGAAGATACTAGTTTGCCATTCTCTCTAGCTTTATTGACAATATCTATATAGGTTAGAAGGGCAGTTCTAGTACTATAGGCAGGACAGAAATCATGTTGTGTAGGGGATAAGAGATCTTCCTGCAGGAGATAGTCTAACAATTGTTTACCAAGGGCATCCATGAATGTGAAAATGTAAGTTGTTATGAAAGGCTAAAATATCTGAACTTGTACAGTGTTTCATATAGATATTTAAGAGGAGATTTTTTTCCGATATATAGGGCATTTAGACACAACTACCTGTGGGAATGTTTGGGTTATTAAAAAGTACTAGAGAATCATCAGATACCCTATGTAGAAGATTCTAAAGGAATGAGAAATGTACTAACTGGTTCTCTCAGACAGTAGTTAATGTATGGAACAGACTACCAAATTAAAAAAAATAGTTTAGATATTTTTAAGAACTGCCTGGCTACTTATTATGGGAAGAGCTGTTTTGGTACATGGCAGGCTAGAAGGGCATTATTGCTTGTCCCTGAAATATATGTATGTATGTATGTATGTATGTATGTATGTATATATGTTCATAGGTTCACAGATGGTTAGTAGGCTAATGGCCCTAGATCTCTTACAAGCCTCATCCCGACTTGCCCCAATTGTCAGTGGTTAGGTGTTTAATACAGGCTGCCTCTGTCCATGACGAACATGGGCGCTATCCCAGAGTGAATTTGTGGTCACACGTTCATTGAACAAGATTGCATTTGAAAATGGTCAGGAAGGAGCTCTGTTTCACAAGAATTGGGAGCTTGTTTCAAAAAAGTGGCGGTCTCTGGGAGATGTAGATTATGTAAGTATGTATGTATGTAATGTATACAGCTGAGTGCCAGACATAATCTAGCTTTTGCATAAAAAAGAATGATGATTAAAATAAAATAAATTATAAACATTTATATTGTATAATCTCACTGCACACAAAAACTGTAACTAATAAATGAAACCTACTCTACAGACCTAAAAAATACCTAGCCCCTGACTCTAGGCAGAAACTAGCTCAGGCCTTCCTCCTTCCATGTCTACTTTATCTCTCCCCATATTTTCACATCTACAATCTACCCTTTTGGCTAAACTCTGTCAATCATACTATAGTGTTGCATGATTTGCTAGTAACCAACTCTACAGATTTCATCACTGCCATGCACTAAAACAACTCCAGTGGCTTGACTTCCCCCAGCACCTGCTTCACTCCCAGCTGTAAATGACTCATTCTGCTCTTAAAACCCCTTTTCTGTCCTGCTCTATCCTCACTAATATCACATTATACCATTCCGAGAACTTTCTGCAGCTCTGACCAGCTGCTTCTGGACATCTATAAACCAAACAAAAACAGTGGCAAACTTCTTTACAAATATAGTGCTTCCCATGCATGGAACAAACTCCTCCTTAATATCTGAATCATTTCTAAGATAAATCTCTTTAAATCCGAACTTAAAACATTTCTCCTAAATGCCAACACCTGTCACTGCAATAATTCTACTTAAATTCCACCTTAACACCCGTCACACTTTTAAAACCCACCTATTGCAAGTGTCCTATCTCATTTGCATCTCTTTCTCTTTTTGTTGATTAAAAAAAAAATTCCAACTTTTGTACTGCATATAATGCACATTACTGTAATGTTTATGCAAACTTCATTCTCAGGCCTTTTGTAAATTTCTAATGTTCTCATGTAAAGCACATTATTGTAATGTTTGCATAAAACTTCATTGTCAGACGTTTTTCTTTTTTGTAACTTTGTAATAACTGTGTGGATCTTTTCTCCTCGAGTCTCCACTGAAAACGGGCCACTGGCTCAGTTGGACTAACCCGGTTAACAAAAGACAAATAAATATCAAGATATCAAAAATGATCTTGCTAAACATAACAAGGAACTTAGGGCCGTAATCAAGCATCTATCACTAGATAAGAGGTAAAATAGTCACCCAGGCAAAAGACAACAATAAAGTCTCTTAAACTATGTTAGAAACCTCAGAAACATTGCCCAGAATGGCACAGAGCTAACAGTAAGTGATATCACATAGTCGGACCCCGAGGACATAGTAATTGATATCACATAGTCAAACCCTGAAGACATAGTAAATATTATATAATCAGACGTTGGGGGACATCGTAAATTATATCAAACAGTTTAGACACCGGGGACACAGCCAATCTACTAGCAGGTATGTTTAGCTCTGACTTTACCCCCTTTCTCCTCTTAAATTCCCTTATCACATTTCTGCATCTATACCCCTACATCTTACAAGAATAAGTTATCAAACACTTTCCAAGGTCAAGAACACTGCTTCTATGGAGCCAGATAACATATCAGGCTGCCTACTGACCAGCCTTAAACAGAAACTCTCAAACCCCCTATAGAGGCTATTCTCCATAAAGGCTTTGTGCCAAATGAATGGAGTACAGCAGCAGTAGCAGTCATACCTCTGCATAAAGGCAGGGCATCAGATGGGAGTAGTTATAGACCCATAGGTTTAACCAGACTCATCTGTAAGCTTATGGGGAGGATCTTTATGGAATTAATAAACAAGTACTTGGGTAACCTACAAACTCTTGATCCAAGCCATTTCAGTTTGCCAAGGTTAAATCCTACCTGCCTAACCTAGTCAATTTTTTCAAGAATGCTACTGAAGCAATGGGTGATGGAAAATCTATACACACTGCACAGATAGAACTTACAAAGGTTTTCAACAACCTAGTAATCAGTATTGTTGATAAACTCTCCCAGCTAAAGGTTTAACCCTACATAATGTTTAACCCTACATAACTTATTGGATACCAAGCTGGCTCAAAAACAGAACTCAGGAAATTATGGCAGGTGGTTCTACCTCATCCAAAAGACCTATTACTAGTATTGGAGTGAGGCACAGCAGAGCAGGAGAGCCACAATATATGAAAAAGCCGTTTTATTCCAAAAAACAGTCTCATTTAAAACACCAAAGAAACCACAATCTAAAAAAACAAATTGTTAAGCGCTTTTGTCTCTGTCAAATCAGAGACTTCTTCAGAACATCTTTTTGCTGCTCAAACTTTGTTTTAAATACATGAACACTGATAAATACACCCCCTAACTACACAGATTGACCAACCAGCTTCATATAATACAAAGATATATATGCAAGTACTGAACATGTATTAAATATTTAAATATTTAAAATGTCTATCCACATTAATTAAAATATAAATATGTATAGAAGTATTTTAAACCTTTCTAATACCAATTAACCATGGAAAAACCATATAAAAATGTATAAAATACAGATATTTAAACATTTATAATATTTAACATAACACACAATTTACCATCGTTTTATCTTTCGATGCTAGTATTGTACCCCACAGTTCTGTCACTGGGCTATTCCTCTTTGGCATTTACTTCTCAGAAGTCAAAGCTAATGTAAAGGGTTTGTGGCTGATCAAATTTGTAGATGACTGCAATCTTGGTGCCATCATAAACTCTCCAGAGGAAACCAATATCCTCCTGCAGGGCCTTTCCCAAAAAAGTAGCTGGTGTCACAACCATGAACTAAAACTAAATGCCAAAAAACATATAACAGTCTCCTCTAGCAAATGTGACATTCCCTGTAGCTATCTTATTAACAACACCCCCTTAAAAACTGATTCAGTAGTAGGGATCTGGGAACATATATGGGCTGTCCTTTGATCTCCATGTATCCACTATTGAAAAAAACTTCCTTTATCATTGCATAGCTTATTAGTAAGGGCATGACATCTAGGTTCAGGGATGTGATCATTTGATTTTATTGAGCACTTATTAAGTCAGTTATTGAGAATAATGCCCCCTTCAGTATGTACCTTTCCGAACACGTAACACAGCTTGAATAATGCCAACACTTTCTCATCAAGAACATCAATAGTCTAAATCATAAAAACTGCACTGTCATCTCAAAGCCATGCCCCTCTTCTCAGTGTCTTACATGCTACTGGGGGGCGATCTCTGTGTCACAGATTGAGCCTCAGCAGACTATTCTCTTTGATCTACTGCCCATCTGCAAATCCAACGGTGGAATACCTGCTCAAGAGATGTTAATTTTTTTCTGCAACATATACAGAATATGTTGGAGGAATAGATATTTATCATAGAGAATACCAGTTTTTTTGGAATCGTCTTCCTTTCCACATAAAGCAAATTATTTATTTTGCTATATTCAAATATAATCTGGATGAAAAGATGGAAAACTACACATTTCACCCCTGGTTTAGCACCATTGTCCCTTATGAACAGGGGTAAGATGTACATGTCCTGTGTAGCTCTGGATTATTTGTACGTAAATTACAAGGACTAAAAACTTCGTAAGACTATAGGGCTAGGATTCAAAAGATTCTCATGGATCAACAGCTTAGAAAGGACCTAGAAACCTATGAACCTACAAAAAAGCAGCTGAAAAAAATTTCAAAAAATTCTTATTTTTAGTTTTGGAAAAAAAAGTCTCCCCTAAATTTAACAAAAGCCATGTAGGCATAGTGTGGAGCCTACACAGACCATTAATGTGTCCATGTACATGGTTCTGTCTTGGCAGCATGCCATGCATATTAATCATGGCGCATTGCCAAGGGAGAGCCATGGAACACGGTTATTCAGTAGGAGGGAGTGTGATGCTAACTGTGTCTGCAGATGAGCATCTCACTCCCTGCACTGTTCAATCACATTATATCACTATAATACAATATTTATTTTAAAATAAAAAGCTGGTTTATGAGCTGAGTAGCGCAGCAACAGACAAGTGTCAGACAGCCTAAAAATAGAAATGGGTATAGTTAATTAGTTATGAAAGGGTCAAGTTTAAGCATAGCTGAGTGGGTTTGCACAGTGCAGTGCAGTGCTCAGCAGTGCTTAAACGTAGCTGAGATGTATAAGTAAAAGTAGAACAGCATTCCACACATCCATGTAGGCAAATGGGTAGAGTGACAGCCGTAGGTGCAGGGTTTGAATACACAGAAGGGTTATTAAGCATTTATTTTCCAAAAGCAAATTATGCTAATTTTTAAAAAAAAATCCTGCTTTAATGCACTCAGCTAAGCTCTGCTTAAACAAAATACATTTTAGCACTGCTTGGCACCGCTTGGCTGTGCTTAGCTGGTTTGCACTGCTAAGCTCATTTGCGAGGTTCCAAGCTAGTTTGAATAGTGCAGTAACTATGGCAGGCATTGGAGAGGGCACGCGCTTCTGGGTGCAGTGGTGGGGTATTCTGGAGTCCAGGGTCATGGTTGGACTCCTGCTGAAAGACCATGATGACTGGCTGCTGCAGGGGCAGTTCCAGGGCACACACCTGGGTCTGGGAAGCTTGGGCTGGGAATGTCCCACAAGTTTCTAAGTACTGTTATCATTGTTTTACCAATACCTAATCTGAACGTTGGATAGACAGGTATGCATAATGGTGTGCTTCTCTCCCTACAGCTGTAGAGGAGAGAGCTTGCAATGTTGAGGTATATGGGGGGTGCCTGGCCAGGTTGCACCATGAGCGTGGTGAGTAAGGATGTAACTTGCAAACTATAGTCATGTAAGCAAGAAAGAGTAAAGCATTAACTGCCAGTAGGTATACACAGTTTTGATTGTATTGGAATGAATGTGGTCATAGACCTGGACTGCAATAAGTGACTACTGCCAAATGTAGTGCAATAAGCAGGAAGAGTGAAACATTAACCATGATAACGTAAATGAAATAAAGTTTCAATAGCATTAACTGTGGAATTACAGCTGTAGTGCAACACCTGTAGTACAACTAGTGCTGTGCAATAAAAATGTGAAACTACAGCAGTAATTGCATGAAGGTAAGAATAATAAAGCTGTGTTGTGCAATCTGTGTGTAAGTAGGGCTGTTTTGCATGAAATTGAATATGACAAGTTTTCTTGAAGAAAAACACAAAACAATACCAGTCCATCTCAAGGTATATCTCATATATAGTGTTGTACAATAAGTGTAGAGTCACAGCCGTTTTACTACAAATGAATTATTACACTTGTTCTGCAATAACATATGAAGATATAGCAGGAACACCCATGGTATATTGTGTATATCAGGACTGTCTTATCTTAACAATTGCATTTCAGCTATATGCACTCAGGCTCTGAGGTACAGTGCTGCAGACAAGTATAACAGTGTAATAGCTGTAGACTGCATATATACTGCCTGCAAATGTATACCAGTCAGACAGCCAACCCAATAATCTGATATGATGTGTACACTTCACAGATATTTCCACCCACTAACAATATTGTGTGTACACCTGCATTCTATGTAGTAATTTATAGGTTACCTAGTATCTATGTCATGTAGAAATTGCATGCGTGTGTGCCCAACTGTCAATGCAGTCTACTATAAAACTGTATAACTATCACCAGGTCTTGTTTTGTTTTCAGGTGAGATCTATGTAAATATCAGCCAATCATTAGTCAGCAGTGACTCAGTAGCTCAGTTTATTAAGTGTTCTGTATAAAGTACATTTTGGCACACACAGACCAGGGTTCGAATCCTGTACTGAATCAGTGATGTAATGATAACAGATTTTCTCTCCGCAGGAACTACAGGTAAATGGGTGAGGTAGCCCATATTATGTGTATATAATTGTGTGTACAGATGTCACAGACTGTTAACATCAGTACCAGGCATGTGATAATACTGCCTACGAAATAGGAAATAAGTACAAGTTTTAATAAAATTAAATAAAGCAATAAAATGTGTAATCCTGGTATGGCTATATGTTTGAGTGACTCTGACATGTTGCTGCAGTCAATTGTACATGTCCTCTGCAATCACTGCCATTGGTTTTTAAACCCCATGCATGACAAAAATAACATAGTATCAGTCATGAATTGATAACAGATATTATTCTCTCCACAGGACCTACGGGTAAATGGGTGAGGCAGTTCATATGATGTGTAAATAATTATGTGTACAGACGTCACAGACTGTTAAAATCAGTACAAGGCATGTGATAATACTGCATAAAATAAAGGAATAAGTACAAGTTTTAATAAAATAAAATAAAGATATAAAATCTGTAATGTTGGTATGGCAGTATGCCTGGACTAACTGTCAAATGTTGCTGCAGTTGATAAGGACATCTGATGTACATGCCTGTGCAGTCACTGCTGTTGGCATCTATCCCCATTTAGGACATCTGGTGTACACACCTGTGCAGTCACTGCTGTTGGTATCTATCCCCATTTAGGACATCTGATGTACATGCCTGTGCAGTCACTGCTGTTGGTATCTATCCCCATTTAGGACATCTGATGTACATGCCTGTGCAGTCACTGCTGTTGGTATCTATCCCCATTTAGGACAACTGATGCACATGACCTCTGCAGTCACTGATACTGGGTTCTATCCCCATGCTTCCCAGAAATATTACAGTATCAGTCATGTATTGATTACAGATATCATTCTCTCCACAGGACCTGCAGGTAAATGGGTGAGGCAGCTCATATGATGTGTAAATAATTATGTGTACAGACGTCACAGACTGTTAAAATCAGTACAAGGCATGTGATAATACTGCAGAAACTGAAGGAAATAAATATAACTGTTAATAAAATGCAATAAAGATATAAAATGTGTAATGTTGGTATGGCTGTATGCCTGGACTAACTGTCACATGTTAAACAAATGAAAGCAATAGCAAAACGAAGAAACGCAGCACGACTTCAAACACCATCCAATAAAAATATAAAGATGTTTATTGTTAGGTTAGAGCTTTCAGCACTAATGTAGCCTCATCAGACTGTCAATACAAACTAAAATCAAAAGTTACAATGAAATGCCTACATAAAAACGCTTCATTAATTCAAACGTTAATCCATTCACTATTGGACTGACTGTGCATATGCATGTAGATAGATGACATCAGCAGCTCAAGTTAAATAATTTAAAGTTCATAGGTTCATAGGTAGGTACCAGGCTATCGGCCCAAGGGCCTACGTAAGCCTAGCCAACAAGGTTCCCAGGCTTACGCCACCCAAGAAAGTTATTTTCCTGTGCCACTGTTGAGCAGAGACACAAAAGTGATCCCCGGGGTGTATTTCCTATTTCCCATCTACTCATCAAGATTTTTCTTGAAGAGTGCTAATGAAGAACTTTGCTTGACATAGATGGTAGCCTGTTCCAGAGTATGGGAAGACTCTCGGATAGGAATCTATCCCTCCAACATGTCCTGTTTATTGTGGTGACAAGGTTTAGGTCCCTAGAGCATGTAGCTCAGAGGGATTGGGATTTCTTTAGGTGTAGCATGTCCAACAGCTCTGGGTTTGACATAACTTTATATGTTAGGCAGAGATCACCTTGGAGAAGGCGATATGCTATGGAGTAAAGCTGGAGTTTTTTGAGACGGTCAGTGTAGGGCATTTGTTTGACGCCAGTAATCCTCTTTGTGAGGTACTTCTGCGGCCTTTCCAGCTGCTGCAGATGTCTTGTGAGGTACATACCAAAAGGGGCGTTGTACTCTATAATGGGTCTAATGAGTGTCGAGTAGAGGGGAACAATGACTACTTTTTTCCTGGATGAGAACCCTTTTATGATGAGGTGTGCCACGTAGAAGGACTTCCTGACCACTGTGGCGATGTGACTATCAAAGGAGAGAGTACTGTCCACCTGGGTCCCAGTACGTTTCCCAGTCACAGTACTTTTTAAAACTAGGTTATTAAACATTTATTAAACAATTCAGCATTGCCCTAAAAATAAAAATAGAACTGTAGCTCATCAACTTATGTTAATTATTTGTGATAGAATATAAAACTTTTGCATCCATATATACAGATTCCTAGGTGATTCAAGTGTAATAATAATAGCTGATATCACTAGCCATTGAGCATAGCAAATTTCTCACATATATACAACTAATGTCCAACTATGTTCCCTTCCAAGATATAACAACTCACTTCAGCATGCTATTTGCATGTATATATAGATATATATAATTAAATACATAGAGTATTTCACTTCCGTGCTAGTGGCTCTCAGACTAAACTACCTGTCAAAATATACCGACTTTCATGGCTTCACCACTAGAGGCAGAAATCAACTTCTGCTATGGTATTCGCCAGCAAACAGGTCACTGAAGGACTATGCAGCCTGCTATACAGGAGGCAAACACTCTCAGATACCTGTTCACACACAATATGGAGATGGTGCAAACATGAGGCAGTGATACTATCACTGGCAGAATATGCTCAGGAAGGTTGCACTGT
>NC_056726.1:1060933882-1061028882 GCF_019279795.1 Protopterus annectens | reverse complement strand
ATGCAAGCAGAAGTGCTGATGATAGATGTTTCCATGTCAAAGACAAAATTCAAAATGCTCAGTCTCCCTAGCTGAGAGAGTTCTTAAATTAATATTACATATTACTGCTGGGTTAGCCTGGATGACATCACTCTGTCACTTACCTTCAGTTCCCTGGCCTAAGAATTTTATCATCTCTGTGTAAGAAGTACATATTTCTCAGCTGTGCAGCTGCTTCGAAGCAATAAAACACTTTACATTTTAAACCAGTTAAAATTACTTTCAAGACAATAGAAAAACTTCTAGCTCTAGACATTGTGTCTGCTTACTGAGAGATAACACAATCAAAAAACATTTTACTTTTCAACTTATTTTCTTCGAGTTTTGCAAGTTAACTCTGTATGTTCCAGCTTCTGCTATGAAAACATACATTTGCACAGGTATATAGTTTATATACATTTATGTTCTTTTCCAGTAGAGTACAATGTGTTATGTTCCTGAAGCTCAGTACACAATGTACAGTTCAATACACACTTCTGGACCAGTAGTTTAATATCCAGATAACATATAGTTCTCTTACATTTGTAAGACAAGCATATGAATCATATTAATATTCACAAATAACATGATTATTTACAAAATTCCATATAGCTGGACTGACAGTGTCACAATGGGTATTAAAAAATGTAAATTGTTCCCATTACATTTTAGACACACATGGCATAGTTTTGCACATATCTGTGTCTGTTATGCTATTTCTGACCTTCTAACTGGGCTTTTACAGCCCTTGTTCACTGTTTAATTTCTTGTACACAGACATTTTTTGTGTACACTTCGGACACCAACACAGGATCTGAAGGACTGCCTATCTGCTTGCTGGGTCACTCCAACACACTCATTTGCATGCAATTCACCTGCTTATGAGGCTGTTTGCATGCCACAAACACTTCCATGTTGGCATGTTCGTGCATGCCTCTCAGCTCTGTTTACTGGATCACACAGCTGCTTACTTACTTACTTACATGCAAGCTCCATGCCACTATGCCTACATAGAAATTTAATCCATGAAGGCTTTATTGAATTCTCCCTACTGTTATTTCAGCATATGGTGGTTGGTGGAAAAATGCATTAAATTACAAGGAATTAATTTTGTAAGTTGAACTTGAAGTAGGTTGCACGCCAGCATTAAAGGAAACTCTCTATTTTGACTGGATTGAATATGAGGGCAAAAGTCACATGATAGCTATAGTATGTATGGATGCTAGTATTCAAACCTACTGTTTTAATGTATGTTTATCTGTTCATTTTTTTTTTCAGTTAAGGATTACAACAGAAATAAATTAAAAAAATTGTAACACACAAGTTCTACACTCCCTTTGGATTGCTTATTTGTTGGTTTTACATTTAGAAATTATTTGTGGACTGTTGGATTTACTGGTTTGGCAAACCATTACAGCAACAAGGGTACATCCTCACAAGATTTGTTCTTGGGATCTCAAACAGAGATGGAAGCCATCTAGAACAACAGATCAGAGAATGTTATTTCACCAAATGAGATTCTGAATATGTTGATTCAGTTATCTGACAGTACTTCCCACTTAGTTTCAAATGTCACCGCAATGGAGAACACTGTATGAACAGAAAAACTGCCTGGATCCAACAACATCAGTGGGTCTAACCAGGATGGTATCGATAGAGATACAGTACCTCATTGCATAAGCGGTCAGATTACCCACAGGTACTTAGAACAGCCATCATCACATCCTGCTGAACATACTGACATTAACAAAAGTCTTAAGAACTTTGAGAAAAAAAAATCAAATTAAAATATTTATAATTAGATAATTTATTTTTCAAGGAGTGCATAAAAGTTGGCAGATTCCGTAGGAGACTTTTGAATATTAAAGATACTCAGAGTAAGTTGTGATTTGGATTTACTGACTTTTTTATTGCAAAAATGGTAATATGCCCAATAATCACTCACAACAGTTATAACAGGATAACAATACAACTTTACAAAATAACCACAGGCTGAATACTTAGATGTTATAAATTAACTGAATTTTTGGGGGGTCTATATTACTTCTTCAAACATTCATTTCCACGTATATCTATTTATCAACCCCTTTACATCAAACATCCCTTCATTGAATGTTAAATCAGTGAACATTTTTTATAGGGAAGGGAATTACTTGTCCACCACAGTGTTGTCACACACATTATACATTATTTCAAACCCACCACAGTGATTGTCACACACACTACATTATTTTAAACCCACCAAGGTAGGGGGCCAATCGACCCCCCCCACACACACTTATATATACATCAATACAGTGGGGAAAATGGCAAATTTCTAATGATGGTCAACTAACTGCGTTCCCTATACAAACTGTTTGCTGATTTTAACCCTCAGTGAAGGGATGTTCAATGAGAAGGTATTTGCAGTAATGAATGTTCGATGAAGTAATATAGACACAATTTGTTGACAGAGTCAGAATTAAAATTTTGAGGCTTTAGTGAAGCAAAATAGTACTCAAACTTATCAATTATATAGTGAGTTTCAGGTGATCAATGTACAAATTACTGAAGATTTTTTATTTGAGTTTAAAAAAACTATAACATCACGGCTTGTAAAAAAAAAAGTTAAAGTAGGGTGCTCACGATTATTCTCTTGGAAATGCCTAACCAAATCCATTGAATAAAACTGCTGTTAATAAACAGACAACATAGAACCAAGATGCTTTGTTTTGGAAGATCCTCCCTTAAGGTGCAATACAAGGATAGTGAATCAGCATCAATGCCAAAGTGTCACAATGTCAGACCAGCAGAGGTTCCAAGTGAATGAGAAGTAACCTCATTCCATTCACTGGTGCTCCTTCAACCTTATAGTCAAATGACCTGTTTGACCTTTGCAACTCTTTTTTATACAGAGGAAGGACAGCAAGAGATGTTAAGGTTTCTTCAGTCTTTACAATTTTTAATTACATTGACATGGAATTTGATGAACTTTAACATTTAAAAAATGCTTTAGATTTACCCTTTCCACCACCATTGCTTTAACAAGCTCAAATTTTACACAAGTTGAACTTTCAATTATATTTTAAAGACAAGAATGAGAGTAATTAATTATGTAGATGTTCTACTTTTAGTCTCCCATTATATCCAACTATTTTATTTGAGAAAATGTGTTAAAACAACATTCATTTTTTTAAATAAGTATAAGAGCTTTTACAATTTATCAAACAGCGAAAAAGAGCCGTTAAAGGTCCTCAGTCACAAAAGGACTAAAAGTGCATGGAACCAGATTGAGGAGGGAATCGTCATTTTGATTTTGTTAGCTCCATGTTTGATTTAGTTTACCATGATGATTACTATCAGACATCTTCTATTAATGACATGAATGCTACATTTAGAGCTGTGGACATGTTTTTCAAGGGATTTACTACTGTATGTTACATTTCTAAAAATACTTTGGATTTTTTTATTTTATTTTGTGAACCATCCAATAATGTGCACAAATCAGTCCAAACCCCAATTCCTCAGAACCGTTACTAATTTATGAAGATATAAAACTAAAATGCGTCTATTTTATGTTTTCTCAAAGCCTGAGAGAATTTTGAGATGTTTTAGAAAGATTAAGAGAACAGGTAGTTGAGAATGATTGCTTAATGATAACAGCTGACATTAAAATTTTATTTTATATATTCCAAATGAAATAGGGAATGAATGGATTAGAAAAAAAAATGTTTATCACATTTGAAAAAAAGAGGACTCAAATGACATTAACATCATATATGTATTTTTGCGTGATTGATTTTTAAGAACAGCTACTTTTATTTTATTTTATTTTATTGGCATTTGTTTACCGGGATGTTCCACTGGGCCATTAAGAGTCCATTTTCATTGGAGGCCTGGGTAGAAAAGCTCCACAAAACATATAACAAATACCATTATTAAACAATGTGAAAATTCACACAGAAATATATCATTATACAAGACAAACTTTAGCAATGCATTCTTAAGATTACAAAAAGTTAAAATAAAAGTGAAAAGGGAATAATATGCAAGAATTTACATTGTAGTTGTAATTAGGATATCTAAAGAGTATTAATTGATACAGAAATCTGAGATGTGAGTAAATATGAGAGGAAAATATCAGTCAGGTTATGAACGGAAGAAGTCAACTTTTATTTTAAAGGACAGGCATTTAGCCAAATCAAGGGGGGTGGTATGGGAGTGGCCTAACCACGTTGGATTTGCTAATTTGGTACTCTATTTCTGAGAAAGTAATTTTGTTTTTTGTTACTCTGTAATGAAGTGTGTAAGATACTAGCTCCATCAGGAATAAATTAACTGAAAATACTTTTTAATGTCTAATAAGGCCAACCACAAGGTTGGTATAGCCACATCAAGGAAATGATCAGCAAGGACATTGGCAACCTTCAGACACTGGGCTCATCTCAGTTAGTCTTTGTTAAGGGATGGTCATTCCTAATTAACCTGGTTGGTTTCTTCAAGAAGTTGATTTCTCAATCCTCCCACCCTTCTGTGGTTGTTGTTTTAAAAGGGTACATCTCTGCCCTCCACTCCTTATGATTATCTGATTTCCAAAGTCCCTCCTTCTCCTCTTTCATTGCTATTGACTATCGGATAAGCTATTTATGTACTCTTCCCACTCAATGTTTTCTGTAGACCCATGATCCTACGTGCCCACAAGGCAAACCCATATTGCTTTTGAGTAAACCCCCTTTACCGCACATTGCCTCCTCCTCATTTTCCTACAGTTCAGCAAAGCTTGGAGTGCTAGCCTGCATTCCAGAAGTGTTTTACATGTAACCAGTGCTAGTCAGGTAAAGTTAAGTGCCTTTGGTAACTAAATCATACTTAAGTTATTCTGAGTGATTGCTTTTGTTTCCTGTTTTTATGTGTGCAATTCACTGATTTTGTTTTTTTTTTTTTGTAAAAATAATATTGTTCTTCCTCTCACTGTAACGGTCTTGAAATTACTAGCTAGCATTGCACTTGTAGGTCTCTTCAACTGTGTTTTTACATCAAGAGGATGGGTTTATTCATCTTGTGGCAGGAGGCATTCGCCTTGTGTATCTGAGGTTAGAAATACACAAAATGACTCATAATGTAATAATTTTATTGGTCAGAGGGCTCATTATTTAATTTTCTGTTTTTTTTTCTGTGCTACTATAAATTGTGCATGTTTGTATGGGTTAGCAGTGCCCTGTACAAACACCTAGAGAGCAAAATTTCTATGTAGAATGGTCCACAGAGCTGTAACCTGTAAAACAGCAATAAAGTGCAAATACCTTGTACACCAAAGGTTAGAGCAGGTAGTGAGATCTGGAATGGCAATACCTACAGATTTACTAGAATTCAGCATTGTGAAAACATTAAAGTTAGTACAATTTAGTACTGTTTAGCATAATCTGTTGTAATAAAGCATTCTTATTAGTTTTCACAAACAAAGCACCCTTAACAACCTAATAATTCCAATGCACCGCCACCTTGTAGCTCAGAAATAAATGGACTTGGAAGTATGGATATGCAGTTTCCTAACTTCTCTGTAGCCAGCTTGATGAATGTGGGCATCTTGAGACAATGTAGCAATTGTCTCACGTTTACTGACAACCACTTAATCCTTAAAGAATCCAACATAGTATGCAAGGGGTATAATTGTACAATGACACTGGAAGCTAAACTCTTGCATGCAAGTTCACATCAGGTTGACGAAAAGTACAGTTGTGTACACTTACCATAAATGTAGATGTTCGAGTGTATTCACTGTTGCAGTCCTAACAAATGGGTCATCCAGACCCCGGTAGCCCTCGATCGGCCAGAATACCAAAGGTATGTAAATATGATGCTGGCTGCCATTGGTTATAAAAGACATCAGGATGTCAGATACAAATAGAGGCAGCCGACGCCATTTCCCCAGTTTTGCTTGCCTTAACAGTCAGGAGCCCACCAAAAAAGGCTTAGACCAAGCTAAAAGTATCCTTGGTAAATAAAAGAAACCAAATTCAGCCTGCGCCTTAGGAAAGGAGTGCAGGGAAAAAACAAAAAGGGGAAGGAGAGGGGGAACCTGGACTGCAACAATGGATACACTTGAACATCTACATTTATAGTAAGTGTACACAACTACACTATGTTCATCGTGTTTCACTGTTGCAGTCCTAACAAATGGGTTGATTCCCAAAGCCCAGAGCAAAGGGAGGAGGAACACCAACAATATCAAGGAATGGAGAGAATGCCTTGCAAAACAGCAGGGCAAAACCTGTCCTGGATCTAAAAAACAAAGGCAAATTATAATGCTTTGTGAAGGTGTGTACAGAAGTCCATGTGGCCACTTCCAAAATGTCTTTAGTAGGGACACCCCTTAAAAAAGCTGCAGAAGTGGAAGCTGCTCTAGTGGAATGGGTCCTAACCCTTGAGGAGGAACCTCGCCATAAAAAGAGTAACAGAAAGTTATACAGTGTGCAATCCATTCAGAAATGGTTTGCTTAGAAATAGCTTTGCCCTGAGCTCCAGGGGCAAAACTGACCAATAGCTGAACTGATTTCCAAAGGTCTTTAGTCCTGTCCAGGTAAAACCTGAGCTGTCTGTGTACATCAAGAAAATTCAGGATCCTTTCCCCTCTATTTTGTGGATTAGGAAAGAATGTAGGAAGGTTTATGGACTGGTTAAGAGTCAGGCTGGAAACCACCTTAGGCATAAAAGAAGGACTGGTTCTCAGAGAAACTTGATCTGCATGGAAGATAATAAAAGGCTCCACTGCCATCAAAGATTGCAGCTCAGAAACTCTTCTTGCTGAAGTTATAGCCAAGAGGAAGGCAGTTTTCCAAGATATAAACTTTAAATCTGCAGTGGTGGCTGGCTCAAAAGGAGGTAGAGTGAGTTTCTCTAAAACAAAATTAAGGTCTCAGGCAGGAGTAGGTGTCCTTCTGGGAGGTTTTAAGTTGCTTGCCCCTCTGAGAAACTGCTTCTTCAGTGGATGAGAGTAAATGAGTTGTTCAAAAGAACAATGTGCCGAAATAGCTGATGTGTGGATTTTGACAGAGGAAAAAGAAAGGCCACCATGAAGCAAATCAGCCAAGTAATCCAGGACCAGGGGAAGAGGAGGCTGGGAAGAATATTCCCCTCTAGCCTGCATCCAATGACATAATCTTTTCCATTTGTCAGCGTAGGATTTCCTAGTGCTAGGCCTCCTGGCCTCACAAAGTACCTCAACCACCTGCTGGGAAAGAGAAGTATAGTGGGGTTGATTCATGCTATGAGCCAGGCCGCCAAATGCAGAGCCTGAAGATGAGGATGCAGAATTCTTCCCCCTTCCTGAACCAACAGATCTGGTATCAGAGGTAGATGCCAAGGAGGAAACTGGGAGAGACTGTGAAGCAGTGGATACCAGTGCTGCCTGGGCCAGTCTGGAGCTACGAGCAGCACTCTGGGAAGAAGAGGCAGAGGAGGGAAGGCATAAACTGAAAGTAGTGTCCAGGGGAAGGACAGAGCATCCACTCTCCAGGCCTTGTTGTGATGCTGTCTGGTGCAAAAGACTGGCAGAAGGTGGTTGGTCGGAGATGAGAAGAGATCCACCTGAGGAGCGCCCCAATGCTGAATGATGCTGTAGAAGACTGTCTTGTTCAATTACCACTCTTGAGGACCTAGGGTCTACCTGCTCAACTGGTCTGCCAAAGTGTTGAGTCTCCCTGGAAGAAACTGAGCTAGTAGATGTAGGCCCAAGGATGCTGCTGTGGACCATAGAATCATACCTTTTCTGCACAGGGGGTAAGAATGAGTCCCTCCCTGCTTGTTGATGTACCACATGATTGTGGTGTTGTCTGTTCTAAAAAGCAGAGTTCCTGGAGAAAGAAAATGCTTGAAAGTGAGTAAGGCCTGCTTAACCGCTATCAATTCCTTCAGATTTATGTGTAAGTGCATCTGCTGGGCGTTCCAATGTCCCTGTATGCACCTGCCATCCAGATGAGCTCCCTAAGCATAGTCCGATGTGTCCATGGTAAGGGTTTGGATGGCAGGAGGTGGGCGAAAAGGCACACCTTTGTTTTGTAAACAGGCTGTTGCCCACCAAAGGAACTCTGCAGACATGGAAGCAGAAGAATTATCATATCCAGGTCCTGTGTGTGTGCTGACACCAAAGGTTCTTGAGGTACCATTGCAATTTCCTCATATGCACTCTTGCATATGGAATCATGAGAATACAAGAGGCCATGAATCCCAGAGCTTGCAGGAATTTCCTTGCAGAAAGCTGGGGCAGGCTTGCCAAATCCTTGAAGTAAATGGAAAGAGTCATCTGCTTCTACTGGGTGAGATATATCATCTGGGCGGCTGTGTTCAGACTCGCTCCCAGGAATGTTATCTCCTTGGTTGGTACCATTTTTGATTTATTTTCATTGAGAGTGTAACCCAGGGAAGAGAGAAGAGTCTTTACAAATTCCAAATCCTTTAGCAGTTGTTCCTGAGAATTTGCTTGAATGAGATAATTGTCCAAGTATGGATAAATCTGAATTTTCTTCTGCCTGCCAAAAGCAATGACTGGAGCCAGGCACTTTGTGAAAATTCTGGGAGCAGTAGATAAGCCAAAGGGCAGTGCAGAGAATTGAAAGTGTTGCTTGCCTGCTCTGAAACAAAGGTACTACCTGCAGCTTTCCCTGATAGGGATGTGCAGATAAGCTTCTTTGAGATCCAAAGTTACCAGCCAGGCGTCCTTGGCCAACATTGGCAGTAAGTGATGCAGAGTGAGCATTTTGAACTTTGGTATCACCAAGAAGGAGTTTAGAATGGATAGATCTAGAATGGGATGCCAGGTGCCTTCTTTTTTTGAAACTAAGAAAAGTCTGGAGTAGAAGCCCTGGCCTACCTGCTGTGCAGGAACTGGCTCTATTGCCCCCAGATTTAACAGAGACAAAATTTGATTTTCTGCTTCTGCTCTTTGGTTTGGGGGGATGTCTGGGAATCCCTTGGGCACAGGAAATGTGTGGAAGGAAAATTTGTCTCCCAGGGATACAGTTCTGAGTACCCATTTGTCGTCTGTGATGGTGGCCCAAACATTTGCAAAAATGGCCAACCTTCCCCCTAAAGGAAACTTTGGGCAAGCAGGAACAGGCAGGAGTTGGCTAGAGTCATTGAGAATGCTTGGATTGGGATGTAGGCTTAGAACTTCCTGTCTTATAAGTGGAAGCATGCCATTGCTTAGTCCTTTGAGGGGTAGCAGCATGCCCCCTAGAAGATTTGAAACCTCGAGTCCTGGAATGGTTCTGTCTGCTGGTATCAGGAAAAGTCCAATTCTTTGAAGGGTAATTCCTGCTGAATCGAGGAGGTTGAACTTGCAGAAAGTCTTTAACTGTTTGCATAGACTTGGCCTTATCCTCCATCTTTTTCAGCACCTCCTCTGCTTTGCTGTCAAAAAGACTGTCCCTTTGCACAGGTACATCTAAAAGCTTAGACTTGATGGGCTCTGGAAGGGGCTGTTCCCTGAGCCAAGCATGTCTTCTGATAACAGACCCAGTAGCTGTCACCCTGCAGGAAGCTTCTAAAATACCAAAACCACAATGTAATGAATGTTTATTGACAAGGCTGGCAGAATGCAGCAAATCTTGCATATCTTTACTCTCTGCCAATAAAGGCACACCTACAATCTTTGCCTTAATAGCCTCCAAGGTATGCTGTTGGTACTTAAGCATATGAAAAAGACAATTGCTAGGCCTAATAGCAAGAGTGGTGGAGTTATAGACCTTTTTACCCCACCTATCCAGGTTTCTAGATTCTCTGTCAGAGGGAACATGATTCTTAGTAACAGTGGCATTAACCCCTTTAGGCCCCTGGGAAATAACCTCTGGGCCAGCTAGAGGATTCCTAAAAAGAAACAGATGTGAATCAGGAACTCTATAGTACTGGTCAGGTTTACTGGGAGCAGGAGGAACATAATTTGGAGTTAAAGAATTTTCCAGGAAAACATCAACCACTTCCAACACTGGAGGAATGGCCAGAGGCTTATGCTGAGACAAATCCAAGAACTCCCTGATCCTTTTCTTAGACTGGGGGTAATCCTGACTTTCCCATTTAAAATGCTCCCTAAGAGTATTCAAAGTATCACCAAAAGAGTAATCTTCTGGAGGAGAAGCGGAAGGAATAGGTTCCTCTGCATCTGAATCCTCAAAGGAGAAAAAACATGAGAAACTTCCTCTTCATCAATAGAAATGCTAGAAATATCAGAACCTGAATAAGCAAAACTTCTGGGGACAACCCCCCTACCCCTTTTGGAAGGAGGAGGCTGGGAGCCCCAAATAAGAGTCAAAAGGTCATTAGCCATTTCAATCATTTGGGTTTCAGGAGTATGTGAGGAAGCTGGAGCCTGCTTTCCTACAGACTTGTGGCTGGCAGATCTACCTGCAAGACGGAAGGACTTGGGTGGCTTAGGCACAGCTGAAGTCGTGGCAGAGGTCATCAGTATGTGCCTGCTGTCAGAACGAAGAAAGGAGGCCTCGGAAGCTGATGTCTGCTTAGCGGCTCCGGATCCAGGCAAGGTGGTGACAGGCAGAAGGTCAGAAGACAATGTGGAAGCATGCAGCATGGAGGACTCCGAAATGGTCTCAACAGAGGCCTGCAGTTGAAAATCCGTGGACTGCAGGGGCTGCAAAGGCATCTCACTGGCCACCGCAGGGCTGGCAACCAACTTAACAGGAACATCGCTGGTAGATTTGACCCTCAGAAGCCTGTCACGGTCTTTATCCTTACGCATCTTAGGAACATCCAAAGTTGGAAGACCAGCGGATGCCATACCAACGAACTTAGGCCAAACTCCAAAATGCTTAGCTAAAAACTTAGCCCAACGACGAATGGTACATGGATTAAAGGAGGCACGGAGCTCACAGTTAGGAACATCATGTTCAAGACCTAAACAAGTAAAACAGTAAGAATGAAAATCCCAGTGAGGAATCTGCTTTCCACAGGCAAGACAATTAACTTTTTCTGACATTCGTTAAAGTAAGAAAAGAGGATCCCCAACAGGGTACCTAGCTTTAGCTGACTTCAACTTAGTAGTCAGAAAACAAAGGAAGGTAAACAGCCGACCGGCACTCGTGCACAAATGCTTCTGCTTTGGGCTCCACTGCAAGAAGACTGAGGAAATGGCGTCGGCTGCCTCCTTTTGTATCTGACGTCCTGACATCTTTTACAACCGACTGCAGCCGACGTCATATTTGCATACCTTTTGTATTCTGGCCGATCGATGGCTACCAGGGTCCAGATAACCCATTTGTTAGGACTGCAACAGTGAAACACGATGAACATCCACACACACAACACAACACCCGCCTCACATAGCACACACAAAGACTAACTTATTCTGAGGCACTTAAAAGCAATCTTCCTAAACAACAATGATTGCCTAGACCACCCATCGGCAAAGCAATGTCTCAACAAACCTATAGGCACTCAAAAAAAACAAACAACACCTAGCACCATACATATAGTCACTTTCAATGGAGCCACAAATACTAAGCCCCTAAGGCAAGCAAGCACACATCCTAGGACTCTTATATACTAATGTCCCTCTAACCATGCTGAACAAGGAGAAGGTGACTGTTAGATGCTTATCTGGAGGCAGGATCTGCCAAATCATGTGTAGCTCCCACTGTATTTTCATTGTAGAAGTAACAGACTGCAGTTTTCCATTATACCACAAGGCAGAGCTCCTTTACAGGAATATAAAAGACAATTTTGAAAGTGAAAGAGAGGAGACTGGAACACTAGATGAAGGAGGGAAGACTGAAAGACTAGCTGAAGGGAAAAGGACCTTGCAGCATGACTGGATTTTTTTTCTTCTAGTGTTTTGGGACAGAGAAGTGAGGTAGCAGTTTTTGTCTGTCTCTTGCTGAAATCCTGGATGATGGTATTTTGTGGATTCAGGATAGAAGTCTGAAACCAGTAATTCCACGCCTGCATATGAGTCAGCAAGAAAAGGAGTTCCCTTGGGCTTAGTGCAGAGATGCCATAGATGACTACCAGAGTTCTGGCGGGTGATTTTCCATTTTTCTCGTCAGAGGAACTGAGGTGCTTGGTCGCTGGGATATTCTTGACGGAGCGGTGAGAGGCTTTTGGCCGTCATTTTTATATTTTGATAAGATTGTGGATCTCCCCCCAATCGCTTTGTGGATTACAAACAGCTGGGATCCATATGAGCTCCAACCCTGGGCCCCATCTTGCCGGCAGTAAGACTGTAAGTAGTCACTGGCCAGTGAACAGGGTACAATAGAGTCATACCTCTCAACCTGGAAACATCAAAAATCTGGACAAGGCCCATGAAAAATAGGTACAAATCTGTATGCTGATTAACTTCTAATTTGCATACATAATTATGTAACCCCACCCACTCCGGTGGAATTGTGGGATACCACCCTTCAAACGTAACTGAAGAACAGACAACCAAAATATGGCACCAGAGTCCCAGTGCAGAAATTCCAATGTCCCATTACCTGGCTATTTCACCCCATTTACCATCAACACTAATGTGTGCAAACTGCTTTACTTCTGCAATAATTTGGATTTTATTTTTACAGCATAACAATGCACAAACACTAACAGACATCTGGTAAAAGTAATACTGTCTCATAATGAAAACAGACTTGGCATTAAAAATTGTCTGCCCTTGAAACTCACATTCATTGAAACAGCATTGAAACCCACACCACATCCAAAGAAAATGGATCTGGCCGGTGGTAGATAAAGATTATCTTTGGGCTGTTTTCAAATCATTAGCCCCTTGCACACAAAACAAGAAACATACGTGTGTTCTTTTCTTTGATACACCTTCCTGACTTTATTAAATTATAGTCCTTATATAATACAGCACACTTGTTAGAGTGCAATTTTAATTTGTTTGAACATTTTTCCAGTAGACTGTACTGTAGGCAATGAAACAAAATGCATGAACCAATAATGACAAAACTGCCCAGTTCAGAACATTTCTATCGTAGAAGTCTACTTCCACACCCACACTATAAATAGAATGACAGCAGTGTAAGTCATAGGCACTTATTTTCAATTTCATTTTTTTTTTTTGGGGGGGGGGGCGGTAAAAGCTCAAAAAACAGGGACAAATTTTAAACATTGCTTGTATAATTTTGTAAAGTTGCTAGAATAAAATGCTGTGTTACCACCATGAATTTCACTAGTAAGTCTTGATCCCAGGACCCTATGTATTACAGTCAGAGCAACATACTACTATGCTAAATCAGCAGCTTCCTGAAGAATAGGAAGACCGAAACTTACTGGCTATCACTTAGTGAATTAATTTCTCACTTCTCACCACAGCTCTCAACACTTAGCACAAAAAACCAGGGGGAATACAAATTCAGTTCTTCTCACTATAGCTGTCAACTCTTAGCACAAAAAAACTGGACAAAGCTCATAAGTGGTGGTGGCGGCTAGGGACCTTATGCTCTTTTTACCCTGTACTCAAGGTACAGGGTTTGAGCCTGAGTACCTCTAGCCACCAGGCATATTGACTGGGGGGGGGGCATTTACACACACACACACACACACACACACACTTCAGTTTCTTCTGTTAAGTGTATGAGTATTTAAAAAGTGCCTGTTTACTGGTGTTGCCCTATTTACAAGATAAGAGTTTGAGAGCTACAAACAACTAATATTCAGTAAAGACCCTACTCTGAATAAATTACAGTGAGAAGCACTAATCAGGGACAAATCCAGCAATAATTGGAGACATAGCTGCTCTCATCCTCTCAGCACAAAAAATCTGAACAAAGCAAAAAATAATAAGGGAACAACGTCCCAAAAATAAGGGCAAATTTTAAATATTGCTGTTATAAACTTAGAAAGTTGCTAGAATAAAAGTTCTTGTGTTATCTTGCATTTTCTGAAGGATGTGAAGCCTGTCATTATTTAATGAATTCAGTCCTTATTGATTGCCACAAAAATCCAGAAAAGTACAAATTTTATGAGGAACAGACCAAAAATATGAGGCAAAAATCTGGACATTCTGCGAAAATCTAGACAGTTGAGAGTTATTATGGGGACAATCGGTGACCCTTAAAATGTTGGTACTGTTAACTTGAGACAGTGAATGTGATTTTAAAATACCTTTTCTGGAGCAAAAGTCATCTGTAACTCTTAATTACTGTCATTTTAGGTATAATTCGCCAACTTTTCTCCAAAAGTCATGACTTTTTAGGAGGGATTAAGCGGGACAGAGCTAAAACTAGAGTCAAAATCAGGGGCAGTTGAGAGGTATGAAGTATATGCACAGAGTTTTCCTTTTTTCCCTACAACTTACAGTAGCATAGCAGAATATCCAACTGTACAGTAATGCATGTAGCCGAAGGCTTGTCTGTACCCTCTCAGCATTTTCAATTTAACCCCCACAACAGCCTAATGAAATAATGAACATTCTGCTGCTGAAAACAAATCTTGTGCAATAAAATCGCCCACAGAGACTACTGTGGAAAGGTCACTTAAAGCACTTCAAGCTGCCCATGAAAACAGTACATTTTATCGCATTTTGCTTTTCTGCACACCATATACAAAAATTATTCACACACATATTTTGGTTCAAACAATGCCCAGCACATGGGGATTGGCCAGCCTCAGCATGTAACATCACACCCGGCCTTCCACTGAGTTTTCAAACGCCAATTGTAAAACCTCAAAAATGTGATTGTTAAAGGGGAATGAGGTCATGCAGGGAGGAATGATTGGAACAGGAGCAATCAGAGCAAAATCTTGTGAAATATGAACTGTGGTGATTTTTATAGAGTGGAAAGTCTAAAGTAAAATATTTCTACCCTCCCCAAAACAATCCACCTCAAAGCTGTACACATGGGAAGCAACAGGGTTTGGGACCTTGAACTCTCATGCATCGGTAAATTTTATATGAAAAGAAATTGTGAAGAAAAACTATTAGCGGTCGGGATGTATGTGAAGAACATGCTGTCGAAAAGCACTGCAAAATACCAACAGAGGGACCGAGTTATTTTCTTTTGTACATACCTTGTGTCTCACACACACACACACACACACACACACACACACACACACACACACACACACACACACACACACACACACACACACGCACCACTCCTCACCATGCTACATCGCACCAACAGGTGTCTTCATTCAGCCAGGCCAGCTGTTTCTGCTCACATTTGAAGCAGCTAGTTGTTCCTGCCATTCCGCTGTTCCTGCTTGCATTTGAAGCAGCTAGTTTCCTTACATTCCAACAGCCAGGCCAGCTGTTCCCACTTGTATTTTGAAGCAGCTAGTTTCCTTACATTCCAACAGCCAGGCCAGCTGTTCCCACTTGTATTTTGAAGCAGCTAGTTTCCTTACATTCCAACAGCCAGGCCAGCTGTTCCCACTTATATTTTGAAGCAGCTAGTTTCCTTACATTCCAACAGCCAGGCCAGCTGTTCCCACTTGTATTTTGAAGCAGCTAGTTTCCTTACATGATCCAACAGCCAGGCCAGCTGTTCCCACTTGTATTTTGAAGCAGCTAGTTTCCTTACATTCCAACAGCCAGGCCAGCTGTTCCCACTTGTATTTTGAAGCAGCTAGTTTCCTTACATTCCAACAGCCAGGCCAGCTGTTCCCACTTGTATTTTGAAGCAGCTAGTTTCCTTACAAGATCCAACAGCCAGGCCAGCTGTTCCCACTTGTATTTTGAAGCAGCTAGTTTCCTTACATTCCAACAGCCAGGCCAGCTGTTCCCACTTGTATTTTGAAGCAGCAGCCAGCCAGAAATGCATGAGCTCCTTGAGCTCAATTCTGACAGGCTAGTAGAGGGAGCTGACATCATTGAGCAGGCTGGAATCCTCAAAGGAGCTGACGCCATTGCGCACGTGATGACATCAGCTCTAACAGCAGCGGAAATTTAAAAACTAAAAACAAAAGAAAATCGGAAATGAAGGGGTGCCACTGGAATCGTGGCACCCCTTCATTTGAACCCCAAAACTTGGTAAAAACCAAGTAATTCGGCATGGTTGAGAGGTCTGAATAGAGTGTCTCATAGTTGGCCTGTTTAGATTGATCTAGGGTATAGAGGGTGTTAGTATTGTTGCCCTAAAGACTCTTTATTGCTAAATGGCATTGCATTTTCTCATATTTGTATTGTTGCATTATAAATCTTCATTGTTCAGTGACATTGCATTTTCTCATATTTGTATTGTTGCATTATAAATCTTTATTGTTCAGTGACATTGCTCTTTGCTCATGTTAGTACTATTGCCTTCAAGAATCTTTACTGTTGATTGACATTGCATCTTTTTTATATCTGTACTGTTGTATTAGAACCTTTTTTCCCCTCAATGACATTGCATTTTTTTCCGTGTTTGTATTGCTGCATTATAAAGCTTTACTGCTCATTGATATTGCCTTCATGTGCATGTGTCAAAATCTTTTCTGTTGAGTTCTGGGGAAGGGAGTAAATGTATGGTTTCATGACATGCATATCTCACTCTGCCTTACTGCTAACTGGTGCACTGTTAAAATAATTTGTTTGTTGTTGTGCTATTGCCCTTTAAAATTAAAGTGTCACCTAGAATAAAATCTGTTATCACTTGTCACCTTGGGGTGTTGGGCCTAAAGAAGGGGTGTCACCAGAGTCAGGTAGGAGGGCACCCATATCTACTTCAGCTATACCCGCTGGTGGGCTACACATGCATGCACTAAGGTCATTATGCCATGGGTACCAGTTTGATTCCATCACAGTCCACGTAGTTGTAAAGGACCTGAGCTGTACCTCCCTTGACTATATGAAGAGAGACATTATGGAGCTGTCAGACTGTGTGTCTCAGGCTGGTATGAGCCTGGCACAGAGCAGCATATTATCATCACAGAGGATGATGTCACAATATGAGCAAAACATGTGATTTTAACAATTGGCTGTCTTTATGGTGTCATTCTAAGGGAATCCAGTATTTGTCAGCTTGGGAGGACACGCTCAACAGACCACATTGCTTTGCCAAGGATGGTCTGCACCTTTCCCCTTTTGATTACTTGCTAAAACTTTATTCTTCCCCATAGTGCCTTTTTAGGCAATGCCAAACTGACAAACCTACTTACATAGCAAACAGAACTTCAAGGTGTTACTGCTCAATGCCAGGACCCTAAAAAAAAATACACTCCCTCTAAGCCCTTCTCCCACTCAAGAATATACATATATATCTGTGCAGTTACCGAGACATAGTTTAAAGCAGCAAAGAGTATCTTGGCAGTGCACGGCTTCAGTGCCTTCCACACTTTTAGATCAGTAGTTGCACAGAAAAGGAAAGAAAAAGGAAGAAGGTGCTTCAATATACATCAATAACAAGCATACCTCTAGGGTGGTCACACAGGATGACAAGCATACCTCTAGGGTGGTCACACAGGATGACAAGCATACCTCTAGGGTGGTCACACAGGATGACAAGCATACCTCTAGGGTGGTCAGACAGGCTGACATGCATACCTGTGGGGTGGTCAGACAGGCTGACAAGCATATCTCTAGGGTGGTCACACAGGATGACAAGCATACCTCTAGGGTGGTCAGACAGGATGACATGCCGGAGTTCCTCCACGTGCAGATCAACACAGACAAAACACCGTGAACTTATCCTTGCCAGCTTGACTACCTTTCATTTTCCAAAGATGCTCACAATGCACACTTGGACCTATTGGAGACATTTACCATCCAACCTAACACCCTACTCATGGGAGACTAATTACTCCTCTGTAGACTGGGAATCCAACCTAACACCTGGATTCTGAGTTCTGGCGGGTGATTTTCCATTTTTCTCGCCAGAGGAACTGAGGTGCTTGGTCGCTGGGATATTCTTGACGGAGCGGTGAGAGGCTTTTGGCCGTCATTTTTATATTTTGATAAGATTGTGGATCTCCCCCCAATCGCTTTGTGGATTACAAACAGCTGGGATCCATATGAGCTCCAACCCTGGGCCCCATCTTGCCGGCAGTAAGACTGTAAGTAGTCACTGGCCAGTGAACAGGGTACAATAGAGTCATACCTCTCAACCTGGAAACATCAAAAATCTGGACAAGGCCCATGAAAATAGGTACAAATCTGTATGCTGATTAACTTCTAATTTGCATACATAATTATGTAACCCCACCCACTCCGGTGGAATTGTGGGATACCACCCTTCAAACGTAACTGAAGAACAGACAACCAAAATATGGCACCAGAGTCCCAGTGCAGAAATTCCAATGTCCCATTACCTGGCTATTTCACCCCATTTACCATCAACACTAATGTGTGCAAACTGCTTTACTTCTGCAATAATTTGGATTTTATTTTTACAGCATAACAATGCACAAACACTAACAGACATCTGGTAAAAGTAATACTGTCTCATAATGAAAACAGACTTGGCATTAAAAATTGTCTGCCCTTGAAACTCACATTCATTGAAACAGCATTGAAACCCACACCACATCCAAAGAAAATGGATCTGGCCGGTGGTAGATAAAGATTATCTTTGGGCTGTTTTCAAATCATTAGCCCCTTGCACACAAAACAAGAAACATACGTGTGTTCTTTTCTTTGATACACCTTCCTGACTTTATTAAATTATAGTCCTTATATAATACAGCACACTTGTTAGAGTGCAATTTTAATTTGTTTGAACATTTTTCCAGTAGACTGTACTGTAGGCAATGAAACAAAATGCATGAACCAATAATGACAAAACTGCCCAGTTCAGAACATTTCTATCGTAGAAGTCTACTTCCACACCCACACTATAAATAGAATGACAGCAGTGTAAGTCATAGGCACTTATTTTCAATTTCATTTTTTTTTTTTGGGCGGTAAAAGCTCAAAAAACAGGGACAAATTTTAAACATTGCTTGTATAATTTTGTAAAGTTGCTAGAATAAAATGCTGTGTTACCACCATGAATTTCACTAGTAAGTCTTGATCCCAGGACCCTATGTATTACAGTCAGAGCAACATACTACTATGCTAAATCAGCAGCTTCCTGAAGAATAGGAAGACCGAAACTTACTGGCTATCACTTAGTGAATTAATTTCTCACTTCTCACCACAGCTCTCAACACTTAGCACAAAAAACCAGGGGGAATACAAATTCAGTTCTTCTCACTATAGCTGTCAACTCTTAGCACAAAAAAACTGGACAAAGCTCATAAGTGGTGGTGGCGGCTAGGGACCTTATGTTTTTTACCCTGTACTCAAGGTACAGGGTTTGAGCCTGAGTACCTCTAGCCACCAGGCATATTGACTGGGGGGGGGGCATTTACACACACACACACACACACACACACACTTCAGTTTCTTCTGTTAAGTGTATGAGTATTTAAAAAGTGCCTGTTTACTGGTGTTGCCCTATTTACAAGATAAGAGTTTGAGAGCTACAAACAACTAATATTCAGTAAAGACCCTACTCTGAATAAATTACAGTGAGAAGCACTAATCAGGGACAAATCCAGCAATAATTGGAGACATAGCTGCTCTCATCCTCTCAGCACAAAAATCTGAACAAAGCAAAATAATAAGGGAACAACGTCCCAAAAATAAGGGCAAATTTTAAATATTGCTGTTATAAACTTAGAAAGTTGCTAGAATAAAAGTTCTTGTGTTATCTTGCATTTTCTGAAGGATGTGAAGCCTGTCATTATTTAATGAATTCAGTCCTTATTGATTGCCACAAAATCCAGAAAAGTACAAATTTTATGAGGAACAGACCAAAAATATGAGGCAAAAATCTGGACATTCTGCGAAAATCTAGACAGTTGAGAGTTATTATGGGGACAATCGGTGACCCTTAAAATGTTGGTACTGTTAACTTGAGACAGTGAATGTGATTTTAAAATACCTTTCTGGAGCAAAAGTCATCTGTAACTCTTAATTACTGTCATTTTAGGTATAATTCGCAACTTTTCTCCAAAAGTCATGACTTTTTAGGAGGGATTAAGCGGGACAGAGCTAAAACTAGAGTCAAAATCAGGGGCAGTTGAGAGGTATGAAGTATATGCACAGAGTTTTCCTTTTTTCCCTACAACTTACAGTAGCATAGCAGAATATCCAACTGTACAGTAATGCATGTAGCCGAAGGCTTGTCTGTACCCTCTCAGCATTTTCAATTTAACCCCCACAACAGCCTAATGAAATAATGAACATTCTGCTGCTGAAAACAAATCTTGTGCAATAAAATCGCCCACAGAGACTACTGTGGAAAGGTCACTTAAAGCACTTCAAGCTGCCCATGAAAACAGTACATTTTATCGCATTTTGCTTTTCTGCACACCATATACAAAAATTATTCACACACATATTTTGGTTCAAACAATGCCCAGCACATGGGGATTGGCCAGCCTCAGCATGTAACATCACACCCGGCCTTCCACTGAGTTTTCAAACGCCAATTGTAAAACCTCAAAATGTGATTGTTAAAGGGAATGAGGTCATGCAGGGAGGAATGATTGGAACAGGAGCAATCAGAGCAAAATCTTGTGAAATATGAACTGTGGTGATTTTTATAGAGTGGAAAGTCTAAAGTAAAATATTTCTACCCTCCCCAAAACAATCCACCTCAAAGCTGTACACATGGGAAGCAACAGGGTTTGGGACCTTGAACTCTCATGCATCGGTAAATTTTATATGAAAAGAAATTGTGAAGAAAAACTATTAGCGGTCGGGATGTATGTGAAGAACATGCTGTCGAAAAGCACTGCAAAATACCAACAGAGGGACCGAGTTATTTTCTTTTGTACATACCTTGTGTCTCACACACACACACACACACACACACACACACACACACACACACACACACACACACACACACACACACACGCACACGCACCACTCCTTACCATTCTACATCGCACCCGAACAGGTGTCTTCATTCAGCCAGGCCAGCTGTTTCTGCTCACATTTGAAGCAGCTAGTTGTTCCTGCCATTCCGCTGTTCCTGCTTGCATTTGAAGCAGCTAGTTTCCTTACATTCCAACAGCCAGGCCAGCTGTTCCCACTTGTATTTTGAAGCAGCTAGTTTCCTTACATTCCAACAGCCAGGCCAGCTGTTCCCACTTGTATTTTGAAGCAGCTAGTTTCCTTACATTCCAACAGCCAGGCCAGCTGTTCCCACTTATATTTTGAAGCAGCTAGTTTCCTTACATTCCAACAGCCAGGCCAGCTGTTCCCACTTGTATTTTGAAGCAGCTAGTTTCCTTACATGATCCAACAGCCAGGCCAGCTGTTCCCACTTGTATTTTGAAGCAGCTAGTTTCCTTACATTCCAACAGCCAGGCCAGCTGTTCCCACTTGTATTTTGAAGCAGCTAGTTTCCTTACATTCCAACAGCCAGGCCAGCTGTTCCCACTTGTATTTTGAAGCAGCTAGTTTCCTTACAAGATCCAACAGCCAGGCCAGCTGTTCCCACTTGTATTTTGAAGCAGCTAGTTTCCTTACATTCCAACAGCCAGGCCAGCTGTTCCCACTTGTATTTTGAAGCAGCAGCCAGCCAGAAATGCATGAGCTCCTTGAGCTCAATTCTGACAGGCTAGTAGAGGGAGCTGACATCATTGAGCAGGCTGGAATCCTCAAAGGAGCTGACGTCATTGCGTACGTGATGACATCAGCTCTAACAGCAGCGGAAATTTAAAAAACTAAAAAACAAAAAGAAAAAAATCGGAAATGAAGGGGTGCCACTCGGGAATCGTGGCACCCCTTCATTTGAACCCCAAAACTTGGTAAAAACCAAGTAATTCGGCATGGTTGAGAGGTCTGAATAGAGTGTCTCATAGTTGGCCTGTTTAGATTGATCTAGGGGATAGAGGGTGTTAGTATTGTTGCCCTAAAGACTCTTTATTGCTAAATGGCATTGCATTTTCTCATATTTGTATTGTTGCATTATAAATCTTCATTGTTCAGTGACATTGCATTTTCTCATATTTGTATTGTTGCATTATAAATCTTTATTGTTCAGTGACATTGCTCTTTGCTCATGTTAGTACTATTGCCTTCAAGAATCTTTACTGTTGATTGACATTGCATCTTTTTTATATCTGTACTGTTGTATTAGAACCTTTTTTCCCCTCAATGACATTGCATTTTTTTCCGTGTTTGTATTGCTGCATTATAAAAGCTTTACTGCTCATTGATATTGCCTTCATGTGCATGTGTCAAAATCTTTTCTGTTGAGTTCTGGGGAAGGGAGTAAATGTATGGTTTCATGACATGCATATCTCACTCTGCCTTACTGCTAACTGGTGCACTGTTAAAATAATTTGTTTGTTGTTGTGCTATTGCCCTTTAAAATTAAAGTGTCACCTAGAATAAAATCTGTTATCACTTGTCACCTTGGGGTGTTGGGCCTAAAGAAGGGGTGTCACCAGAGTCAGGTAGGAGGGCACCCATATCTACTTCAGCTATACCCGCTGGTGGGCTACACATGCATGCACTAAGGTCATTATGCCATGGGTACCAGTTTGATTCCATCACAGTCCACGAGTTGTAAAGGACCTGAGCTGTACCTCCCTTGACTATATGAAGAGAGACATTATGGAGCTGTCAGACTGTGTGTCTCAGGCTGGTATGAGCCTGGCACAGAGCAGCATATTATCATCACAGAGGATGATGTCACAATATGAGCAAAACATGTGATTTTAACAATTGGCTGTCTTTATGGTGTCATTCTAAGGGAATCCAGTATTTGTCAGCTTGGGAGGACACGCTCAACAGACCACATTGCTTTGCCAAGGATGGTCTGCACCTTTCCCCTTTTGATTACTTGCTAAAACTTTATTCTTCCCCATAGTGCCTTTTAGGCAATGCCAAACTGACAAACCTACTTACATAGCAAACAGAACTTCAAGGTGTTACTGCTCAATGCCAGGACCCTAAAAAAAAATACACTCCCTCTAAGCCCTTCTCCCACTCAAGAATATACATATATATCTGTGCAGTTACCGAGACATAGTTTAAAGCAGCAAAGAGTATCTTGGCAGTGCACGGCTTCAGTGCCTTCCACACTTTTAGATCAGTAGTTGCACAGAAAAGGAAAGAAAAAGGAAGAAGGTGCTTCAATATACATCAATAACAAGCATACCTCTAGGGTGGTCAGACAGGATGACAAGCATACCTCTAGGGTGGTCAGACAGGATGACAAGCATACCTCTAGGGTGGTCAGACAGGATGACAAGCATACCTCTAGGGTGGTCAGACAGGCTGACATGCATACCTGTGGGGTGGTCAGACAGGCTGACAAGCATATCTCTAGGGTGGTCACACAGGATGACAAGCATACCTCTAGGGTGGTCAGACAGGATGACATGCCGGAGTTCCTCCACGTGCAGATCAACACAGACAAAACACCGTAACTTATCCTTGCCAGCTTGACTACCTTTCATTTTCCAAAGATGCTCACAATGCACACTTGGACCTATTGGAGACATTTACCATCCAACCTAACACCCTACTCATGGGAGACTAATTACTCCTCTGTAGACTGGGAATCCTACACAGCCTCATATCTACAGGCACAGAAATTTCTGGACTTCGTAAATACACTCTTGACCAAACAGTGACTACGCCCAGTAGAGGTTCCAACATACTGGACCTTATGCTCACAAATATAGGAGATTCTGCACCCCCCCCCCAAAGTTTCATACTCCCAGGTAAGGTGTGACCATAAATCTGTCTCCTTTGAAATCAAAATCAGCTCTGTAATCCCATTAAAACCAGTAACAGGAACTACTCCAAGGCAGATTACCTGTTATTAAGTGATGTTTTGTCAAAATGCAATGTATCTCCTAATCCTAAGAACACACCAGCCTGTGATGAACTGCTCTCAGAAACTCTGTACAACCATGTCAAAGGCTGCATAGAGGCTGCTCTACCTACCAGAAATAATACCAGAACTAGCCCCAGAAACAAACCACCCTGGTGGCATCCCAAATTGAACAGGATATACTGAGCCCTCATCAGGCCCATCACAGAGTGTAATACCCCCTTTGGTATGCACACATACAACTGGAATGTCCATAAAAGTTCCTTACAAAAAGAATACAGGGAGTAAACACAATGTCCTATGCTGATCGCGTCATCAAAGCCCTGTGTCTTACTCTGCATCATACAGACTTCTGAGAAGTCGTCTTTGCCTGGCATACTGGATATCCCTGGACCCTGTTTTGATGATTCATAGAATCATAGATTCATAGACTTGGCTAGGCTAATGACCTAGAGGGCCTTTTTAAGCCCTAGTGAAGTTTTCCCAAAAGAATAATGATGTCCTGCATCCAAATAGGACACTGACGGCCAGGCATTTATAAGCTACCTCTGTCCATAAGGAACACGGGTGCCAGGCCAGGGGTAAATTTCCTACTCACCATCCAATGGTCTAGGTTGTGCTTAAACTGGATAATAGATGAACTCAGCTTCACATGGATAGGAAGCCTGTTCCATAGGAGGGGCAGTCTCTGTGACACATATCTGCATCTCTAGCATATTTAGTTTGAGTAATAGACAAAACACAGGTCCCTAGACCTTGTATTTCTGGTACACTTTGACTTACAAATATGTAAGAGATTCATAAGTGTGGGGGTTGCGGATGCCCTTTGCATATCTACAAAACAAACAACATCAGAACTACTAGATTAAAGGACCTACATTTCGCTTGCAACATAAACAGGATATATTGGAGAGGCAGATATGATTCTTAGAGAATTCCCTTCCTCTGTAACAGGCTTCCCATCCATGTGAAGCAGGGCTCTTCACTATCCCTATTTAAGAGAAACTTAAACCAATGGACAGGTAATTGAAAATTTACCCCTGCTCTAGCTGCTATGTCTCTGACAGACAGGGTCAGTCAGTCAGTAAATCACACTCTATAAATCAAGTATAATTTAAATTTGTTGGTCATATTTGGATTGCATGGTTAGGCTTTTAAGGGCACTAGTGGTCGTTAGCCTAGAATACACCTATGAACCTATGAACCAAGGCAATGCATGAGAGTATAACAGTGCCTACGTCATATCTTGACCTGACCAAGGTATTCAATACAATAACCCACTCAGGCATTGTTAACACACACTTTGAACTAGGCATAAATTCCTACATAACTTGCTGGATTGCAGGCTGGCTCACAGACAGGACTCAAGAAATCAGGACTGTGACCACCTCCATCAAGAGTCTGGTCACCAGTGGAGTACCTCAGAGCTCAGTGATGGGCCGGCTCCAGTTTGGAATCTACATCTTGGAAGTTAAGGCAATAACACCCCCCCCAAAAAAAATCCCTTAGCAACCTCCTTACTAACATAACCCCAACAGGTGCCCAAGGTACTTGAGGGCAAAACTGGGTTGTAGTACATGGTTAGGCTTACAAAGTCCCTAGTGGTCGTTAGCCTAATAACAACCTATGAACCTGTGAACCAATGTGCTGAAAAAATCCATATACATTTTTTAAGTTTTACTTACACAAGTGAAACAGGATCAATTCATTTTTTTGCAACTAGGAGAACAGAGATGGCAATTTGCAGGAAACCATCATTCTCCAATTGTTATTTACATACATGTATCCAGTTAGACTAGCCCGGTCAACAAATGTAAAATAAAAATAAAATAAATAAATAAAATAAATAAATAAAATTTAAAATAATCACCCCTTTTATCAGATGAAAAGCCTGGTAAAGGGCCAGCTAGTTAGACTGATTGGAATAACTTCAGAAAGAGAGAGTTTTAATCATGAAGCTCAAAACAATTTAGAGATGTTAAAAGAAAGGCACTATCCTGTTGATTTACTAAATGAAGGATTTACTTCTATTTTAAAAAAGTAGTGAAACGTTTATTTGGTGAAGAAAAGAGGAAAGAAATAACGGCAAATGTAATAGTGCCATGATTATACCTTATGGTACAGGTACGTGGAGAGCGGCGAAAAGATTACGAACAAAATTAGACAGCAGCTTTTTAACAAAAAATGTCGGTTATCCAAACTAGGTAAAGCTCCTGCTTTTGCACACAAAAATAGCAAAATTATATAAACTCTCTTAGAGAAAAATTCTTTGACAAAAGCCATATTATCTAAAAAGGCACTCACAAACATTGAAGTTGCAGTTTTTGCTCCTTTATTTGTGAAGGTGAATTTATTCAAGTCAATAACATTAAAATACCCATTAAATTTGATGGGCCTTTTAATTGTAATACTAGTGGCATAGTATATATGACTAAGTGCCAGACCTGCCCTAGATTTTACTAAAGGTAATTAAATGAAAGCATTTATGAACATTTATATAGTATAAAATAAACTGATGAAAACAGTGCTGTAAACATTCAAAATTCTGTCCTGATTTAAAAAATATATATTTTAAGTTTTGGAAAAAATATTTCAGCACATGGTGGGTGAGCAAATTAGACTTCATGAAGACTGCCCACCAGGTTTGAATGAAACCCTATTTCAAGGTGTACAGAATATTAGTACAAAAAAGTTATGACAAACTGACCTGGTCATAAGTCATATTTATCATGTTTGGATACTCGTATTTAAACCTACTGTTTGCAATTGAATTTTATCTGAAGTCCATTTTTTTTTTAGTTGTGGATGAAAGCACTTCTAATTTACATAACAATTGTAACTTGTGAATACGACATTAACTTCATTTGAATTACTTGTTTGTCAGGTTCTATGTGTATCTGAGCATCTAAGCATGATGCCTTAAACGTTTTGTTAAGAAGTGCCACAGAATGGTTAAGATACTGCCATGGGTGTGTACAGACATTTCACTGTGTTAATCTGTTTGCTCACTGTATAGTCCGTTTCCATTTAGAGTGGATATACTACTTGTGTTCAAAGTGGAAAATGCAGTGCTCATACTGGATATATCGGCACAGAAATGACACTACACTGGAAGAAAATATCAGGCATCAGATATATTTCTTCCACAATACAGACATTTTCTGTCACTGGAAAGGTACCATCACAAAGACTTCCAGTACTGGCTGAGAAAATATGCCTAGGCCATTTCCAGAACTGAAATAAATTTAAGATATTATGACTCAAATACGTTCGTGGGTTCATAGGTGTTTACTAGGCTGACAACCACAAGGGCCTTTTTAAGCCTAGTCAAGCAGCCCAAATCTCTGACAAGTTCTGATACCCTTGATAAGTGTAAGCAGGGGCCTGGGAGATGAACCATTTACAGGTTGTCTGTGCCCATTACAGACATAGATGCCAAACCAGGGATGAATTTCTGGTTCCCCATCCAACTGTCCAGGTTGCACATAAAGTGGGTTAGGCAGGAACTCTGCTTCACAAGGACAGGGAGCCTGTTCCACAGACAGGATAGTTTCTGGGATACATACCTGTCTCTCCAGCAGGTCCTATTTATATCACAGGTATGGTTTAAGTCTTTAGAATTGGTAATTCCGATGCTGTTTGTTTTGTGGATATGGAGGAAGTCCATCAGAGTGGGGTCCGACAATGCCCTGTCTGCTAGGTGTAGATCTTCCCTCAAAAGCCTGTAGAAGACAGAATACAGGGATAGAGCCTTGAGGGGGTCTGCATAAGACATTTTACTTGCACCCCATATTCTTTTAGTAAGGAATTTCTGTGGATGTTCCAATTGTTGGATATGCCTGGTTAGGTACATACCAAAGGGGACACTGTACTCAATGATCCTGGGAGATTGTCTGGGGCCCAATGATGCAGTGTTCTTGGTCTTAGTGAGAGCATTAAGGACCTGTTCTGTAGTGATAGTAGGGGGAGTTATATTTGATGGTACTTCCCTGCTAGACAGGGGTCCAGGGAAGTAAATAATGTGGGAAGAAATAGCCAGGGAATTGTTATGGCTAGGCTTGTATAGGCCCTAGGGCCGATAGCCTAGTACCAACCTATGAACCTATGAGGGAAGATTGAGGGGGAGAGAGGGGGTAAAGCTGGAGCTGAATTATCAGCTAGAAGGTTTGCTATATCTTCTGGCTTAGTATAGGTGGCTGCACACAACTGTGTATTGCTTTTCAGGTTGTGGACATAGCTAAAGAATGCTTTGTGGTTGTCTTTGACCTAGGAGATCAAACTTACCTCAAACTGCCTTTGTAGACTTTGTCTTCTGAGTTGTTTGTTTAGTTTGATGAGAGTGCTTTTATCCTGCTGGGTGCTGCACCTCCTAATTATTGCCATGGTTTTCTTTTTTCTGTTATACAGCCTATTGATTTTGTGATTCCACCAGAGTGGCTTTTTTTTTTGAGTTAGTTTTGTGCCTGTAAGTAGCTATTAACATGCTTTTACAGGGTTTCTATGAACAGTTCTCCATAGGCAGCAGTGTTCTCAGGGTTTATGGGGGCTTGGAATCGTGTCAGGTTATCACTTAATAGCAGGAGGTTAGCCTTAGAGTAGTTCCTAAATAGTCCAGGTTTAGCTGGGTGTCCAGGTTTTATTTTTACTTCAAAGGAGACCATTTTGTGGTCTGACCTTACCAGGGAAGACATTAGAGTAGGGGGTGTTCAGCACTCTCCCATATTAGTGAGGACCAGATCCAGTATGGTTGCACCCCTGATTGGTGTATTGACTATCTGGTGCAGGGAGTTTGTTTTTACAAAATCCAGAAATCTCTGTGCATGTACGTTTTGTGACGTATAGGATTCCCAGTTAATAGTGGAGTAATTAAAGTCACGCATGAATATGGTATTGGGTTGGATGGTTAGTGTTTCTAATAAGTTTAAATACGTAGTATGGGTTTCCTGGGTCATAGAGAGGGGCCTATAGCTTGCAAGGAAGTGGTAGTATATTTTGCCTGTGGTGATTTGAACATGGAGAAGCTCAAGTGCATTGTCCTGTTTGACCAGCTCTGAAGTATATTTATTTTTGATGTAAATAGAGACACCTCCACCTTTATTTAGTCCATGCCTGTGAAGTTGCTGGTCTAAATTTGTCAAAGGTATTACAACCTTGGACTGTTGGTGTGCTCTCCGCAGCTTTAAACCCTGTCTAAGTGACTGCACACGTCAGCATTCTCTACAGTGAAGAGAGCTTCTAGTGAGTAGAGTTTTTTGTTTAAACTCCTAGCACTGGGCAGTAATACCTTTAGATTTTCTTGGTTTTGATTTGCTATGTCAGAAGGACTTTCAGTTTGACATTGCCTAAAAAAGGCACTATGGGGGAAGACAAGGTTTTATCTAATATTCAAAAGCCTAGAGAAGAGAGGTGCAAACCATCCCTGGCAAAGCAGTACGGTCTGTTGACCATCTCTTTCCATGGTGACAGATATTGCACTTCCTTATAATGACACCAGAAACTAAGCCAATTATTAAAGTCAATCATCTTTTGTTCATATTGGGGCATCATCCTTGGAGAAGGTAAAATGCTGCTCAATGCTAGGCTCATACCAGCCTGAGACACATATTCCGAGAGCTCCATGATGTCTCTCTTCATATAGTCTATGGAGGTACATCTCAGGTCATTTACTCCCACGGACTATGACTGAGTCATATTGGTACTTGTGGTCTAATGACCTGAGTATGATTTTAGAAGGATTTTATAGCTGAGTTGTGTTTTTCGGCTTTTCCCAGTTAGGGGTCGCCACAGCGGAACTCCGGTCCGCTAATGATTGGCAGTAGATTTTTACATGCCTAGTTGCCAGCCCTGATGCACAACCTTCAACGAAGGCATGCCCATTCACGCATGTCTCCACACAGAAGACGCTCTAGCTGAGAATCGAACAGGACAACGTCTTACTGTGAGGCGACAACGCTACCGCAGCACCACCACCGCAGTATGTTCGTTAATACTCTGAAAGGTGGGTAAAGAACTGATAAAAGGAAGACTGAAATATTGCCTCACACACTGCCATATAGTCATTCTACCATGACAAGTATTATTCTCAGTTTTCATTCAAGTGAATGCATGAATTCAGTTCAGCAAGGAAAGTGCAAGCCACACCCATAATATCTGCCTTGAATTGACATTATCTCAAAAGAAAAATAATAGAAATTCTGCAGAATAATGACTTCTTCTGTCTCTTGTAATGTTGCTGAACAAACTTTAACATTAATCTGCATTGTGTCTTAAGACTGGAATGGGAATTTTATGCGCATTTGTCAGGTGTGTTCAGTTATAATTTCCTGAATGCTTTTCTATGAATGCTCAAAGAAGATTGAGATATGGCTTTTATACAAAGGAAATCAATGCAAACTTTTAAAGATATTTCACTGTGGATTAATGGCATGATTCACAATATATGGTTTCCATTGCAGCTGGATATAAGACTTCTTTTAAAGGTGAAGAATACAGGTATGTCTGGATTATTTATGCGTTGATTGGCTGACTGCATTAATTTTCCAAAGCAGCATGACTAGACAAAGCACTTTTCTGCAGAAACATGAGGAGAAGACGTCAAAAACATAATTTTATGTGCTTTTTGCCTATGTGTCTGTTACTCACTGAGCCACACCTTAGTGGTCATGAGTCCATTCATTCCCTGATACTGGGTATCAGCAGCAGAGAGATGGGAGCTAACAAGAGGGACCATCAAGCAGGTACATGTCCTTGTAACATCCGGGCAATGATGTTGTTTCCACTTTGACCTCCCTCACACACACACACACACACACACACACACACACACACACACACACACACACACACACACACACACACACACACACTGCTCACATGGATGGGGCTTTGTATTTGCATCACTGCATTACTCCTTACACACCCTGTCCGTGTGTGCGTACTACAGTCCACATGTTAACAAAGACTTGCACCTCCAGCTTTGGATGACTGAGCCCATTTCTTTGGTACTAGCCATTTTCTTTGTTGTGCAAGCTTCTATAGGCATGGTGGCAATCAGACAGCTGAGACCTCCTCTACTTCAAAACTGGGAACTCAGCGGAAGACAGCAAAATTCTTGTGTTTTGTAAATAAAAGAGTAGGTTCATAGATTAGGACAAAGCTAACTGCCCTTGGGAGCCATTTTAAGCCTAGCCAATTATCTCTTGCAAGACTCAAACGCTGCACCTTGTGTTTGCAAGGCAAACACCTTAACTATTAGGCCACCTTCCCAGGCTTCTAGTGAGCTCCTGGTTTTTCAGTATTTTTTCAAGTCTTCAGTTTTGTTGTGTTTTGTACCTCCCCTACTTCATCCAAGGGTGGGTAAGCCAGCATCACTGAACCACTTCCATCCTTCCCTGCCTCTTCTTTTCCAGCAAGTAAGGCACTTTTGAAACTCTGGTCATTTGGGCCATTGCTAAGGCACTATCCTTCTATGACATGGAGCAGGGTTTTCACAAAGTAATCTTTTGTTCCTCAACATAAACAATAACTCAGCATATAGAGACATAGAACTGTTTATACAAGGTAATCAGGTATTATTTTGTAGATCTAATTATTAGTATTACATTTAAATGCATATCAATACAAAACAAGTGAGAGCATCTATAACATTCAGGTAAGTGGAGTAACAAGCAAACATTTGCTGTAAGCAGATTATAAGGAATGAAACAAAGGCAACATGAGAGAAGAGGTAAAAGAAAAAAGATGCAGTATAAATATATAAGTAAGCAGAGACGGAGCAGGACACTGGATGAGAGATAATTTAGGTAGAATATTTATAAACTAATCTTGTAATTGTGTCAGCAAATTGGTCTGATATCTATTTGTCCTCTGAACACTCATACTTATTTCTTGGTATCTGCTGAAAAAAGGCTGCTTCAAATCAACCTAACCTGGAACTCAGCTATACTTAGCACAAAACGAATGAATAAATAAATAGATAAGTATTTGTCACAGCATTTATAAGGACTAAGGTCAAGCCTGAGGCTTAGAATGGAAAAAATACATTTGTCTCTTTGGAAAATGCTGAAGTCATCTCTCCTGAATGCAGTAGAGAAGACCTAAATATTTCATATAACTCACTGAAAAATTACCAAAGACATAGGCAGCATTCAGAAAAATTACTGTGAGGCATACACGAGGGGTGTCCCTCATGGTAACTTTCCTGTATTCAGAGAGTCCTACAGCAGAGCTTTGTAAGGAAGACATGAAACACCACTGTGGCTGTGCTAGATGCTAATTAGGCATTCTGGGGGGCAGCTGTACACTAATTAGTTATATGCTCTTCTCCACAACTGCCTGCAGTACAGCATTTATGCAGCCTGGCGATTCAGAGACTCGTTTATATGTGTAAATTAGCATTGCTGGCTGCTCGTAGTAATGAACCCATGTTCTGGCTGTCTTCATCCGTCATGGTAGAAGTAAGTGCTGGGGAGTTTAGAGGTCAAGTAGTGTTAGGGTGTGTGTGTGTGTGTGTGTGTGTGTGTGTGTGTGTGTGTGTGTGTGTGTGTGTGTGTGTGTAGATGTGATGGGTTGCATGTGTGAGTGCATGTCTGTGAGGGAGGTCAAACTGGAGATTTAGTAATAGGGTTGGTTAGGGGTGTGTGTGTGTGTGTGTGTATGTGTGTGTGTCTATATGGGTGAATGGCTGAGTGCATCTGTGAGTGTAATCTATGAGGAGGAGGTTTTGTGTGTGTGTGTGTATGTGTGTGTGTGTGTGTGTGTGTTGGGGTCTGCCACACCTCCAAATCCCCTATACTAATGAACAAACTTTGTAATAATGGGGAGACCAGTAGATACCAGGGATAACTCTCATGACTTGGATAAGGGGACACCTAGGTTCATAGATAGGTACTAGGCTATCGGCCCAAGGGCCTACGTAAGCCTAGCCAACAAGGTTCCCTGGCTTATGCCACCCAAGAAAGTTATTTTCCTGTGCCACTGTTGAGCAGAGACACAGAAGTGATCCCTGGGGGTGTATTTCCTACTTCCCATCCACTCATCAAGATTTTTCTTTAAGAGTGCTAATGAAGAACTTTGCTTGACATAGATGGGTAGCCTGTTCCAGAATATAGGAAGTCTCTGGGACAGAAATCTATCCCTCCAGCATGTCCTGTTTATTGTGGTGACAAGGTTTAGGTCCCTAGAGCGTGTAGCTCAGAGAGATTGGGATTTCTTTAGGTGTAGCATGTCCAACAGCTCTGGGTTTGACATAGCTTTATATGTTAGGCAGAGATCACTTCGGTGTAGGCGATATGCTATGGAGTAAAGCTGGAGTTTTTTGAGGCGGTCAGTGTAGGGCATGTTTTAGGCCAGTAATCCTCTTTGTGAGGTATTTCTGTGGCCTTTCCAGCTGCTGCAGATGTCTTGTGAGGTGCATTCCAAAAGGGGCGTTGTACTCTATAATGGGTCTAATGAGTGTCGAGTAGAGGGGAACAATGACCTCTTTTTTCCTGGATGAGAACCCTTTTATGATGAGGTGTGCCACGTAGAAGGACTTCCTGACTACTGTGGTGATGTGACTATCAAAGGAGAGACTGCTGTCCACCTGGGTCCCAAGGTCTCTTATCACACATTCAGTGTTAAGTAGATTGCTGCCTATGTGGTAGTTCATGGGTACAGAGTATTTACCAAAGGGGATGACACTGCACTTTTTGGCATTGAGCTTGAGGCCATGGATCTGACACCAGGCATCTGTCTCAGCGAGGCCCTTCTGTAGGATGTTCACATCATTTGGGGACTTGACTACGGCTCCTAGTTTGCAGTCATCTGCGAACTTCATTAGCAAGAGGCCTTCTGTGTTAGCCTGTACTTCAGAGAAGTACATACCAAACAGCAGAGGTCCCAGGATGGAACCCTGTGGTACTCCACTTGTCACTGCTTTGAGGTCAGATTTGGAGTCTGCAACTTTTACAGTGTGGGTTCTGTCAGTGAGCCAGTTGGCAACCCATCTTGTGATGTAGGGATTTATACCTAGTTTAGTGAGTTTAGCTATAATTTCAGAATGGGGGATGGTGTTGAAATCCTTGGCAAGGTCAAGATAGGCTGTGTGAACCACCTTACCCTCATCTACAGCTTTGATGACTGCCTCAAAGAAGTCGATCAGGTTCAGGAGGCATGATCTGCCTTTCACAAACCCGAACTGGGTGGGATCCAGAGTTTGGAGGTTACCAATGTCTTTGTTATGAGTTCCACGTTTCATGGCCTTGCAGACCAAGCAAGTCAGGCTAATAGGTCGATAGTTCCCGGGATCAGTGGTGGCTCCCCCTTTGTGGAGTGGGATAACTGATGCTGTGCGCCATTCATTGGGCACAAAGCCTGATGTGAGGCTATTATTGAATATGGTGCTTAAGTGGGGAGCCAGTTCGTTCTGAAGTTTATGTAAAACGCAGCCTGGGATGTTGTCCGGTCCCATGGATGCTGTGTTTTTGGCTTTAGAGAGTGCAACTTTTACCTGCGTAGTTGTGATTACACGGACTCTGCATTCTTCCTGTATAGATATAGGCCCTTTAGGGGGTGGGGGTGGGGGTAAAGTTAGCACTGAACCTATCTGCCAGGATGTTGGCAATATCAGTTGGTTCTGTAATTTTCATGCCTTTGTGCTGTAACTCAGAGAAGATCTGGGTGTTGCCATCAAGATTCTTGACATAGCTATAGAATGCTTTGTGGTTGTCCTTCGAATTAGTAGCAATTTTGTTATCGTAGCTAGCTTTGGAGGATCTTATAAGGGATCCCAAGTTCTTACTGAGGCTGACCAGGGAGCTCCTCCACTCATGGGATTTTACTCTCTTTTGCAACAGTTTTTTCCTTCTGTTGTACAGTTTGTTTACGGCAGGGGACCACCAGATTGGCTTCCTTTTTTTGGAGGATGGCATCTTGGTTCTGTTTGGGATAGCACGATCCATGCACTCGTGTAAGTGCTTATAGAGTACATTTGTGTAGGATTCAGCAGTTGTAACTGTATTGTCCATCTGCATGGGTGTCATGAAGTTCACCACTTCTGTCTTAAGAAGCATGAGGTTGGCTTTGGAGAATTTTTTTTACAGTGGTTTCCTTAATGGGTGGTGGGGGCGGGATGTTGATATCAAGGGTGATTAGCTTATGATCAGATCGGACCAACAAGGAGTTGACTTCAGGCGTGGAACACTGGTCACTCATGTTGGTAATGACTAGGTCTAGGATATTGTTGCCCCTGGTGGGGGTGTGGATAAGTTGATCCAGGGCATTGGAGTTTATGAATTCCAGAAAGCATTGCACTAAGGAGTTGGTACATGAGTAGTTTTCCCAGTTAATGGTGGGGTAGTTGAAGTCACCCAATATTAGGGTGTTTGGTTGAACCCTAATATTTTCCAGTACATCAAGAAAAGAGGAATGGGAATCCTAGGGCATGGTGGGGGGTCTGTAGCAAGCTACAATTTGGATTGCAGTTTTACCCAGAGTTAGTTGCACTTGGATAACCTCAGATGCATTACGCTGAGCAACTAGCCTGGAGGTGTGGATATCCTTAATGAATATGGACACACCTCCACCTTTGGTGTTTTGGTCCAGGTTACATGGCCGAAAAGTGTGGTATGAGTTACAGCCTGGTAGTGCAGGGGTGCTCTCTGGAGCCTTGAACCAGGTCTCAGTCACTGCATAAATATTGATGTTCTCCATTTAAGGAGTGAGTGCATTTTGAGATTTAGACTTTTAGCATTGAGTAGCATTACCCTCAGTTTTTGCTTGCCAGTTCCTGTTACAGTGGTGAATTTGTTACTTGAACCTTGCCTAAAAAAGGCACTATAGGAGTAGCAAGAGCCTTAGCCAGTATCCAGAATCCCAGGGGCAACAGGTGCAGGCCATCTGTGGCAAAGCATCGTGGTCTGTCGACCATGTCATCCCAAGCAGACAGATACTGGATCCCCTTAGAATGACACCATAAGCTTAGCCAATTGTTGAAGTCAATCATTTTGTCCTTGTACTGCAGTATCATTCGGGGTGATGGCATAATGCTACTCAGGGCTAGGGTCATACCTGCCTGGGCTACAAGATTGGAGAGCTCTTCCATGTCTCTTTTCATGTAGTCCAGGAAGACATCAGGGATACATATGTAAAAATGTGCCTCAGCAGTACTTTAACAAAACATGGGGCAGGGGAACACTCGGGTATTAAGCTTTCACTTCATTCCTTAACAGCCCTTACACAAAAATGTTGGTCTAGAGGAACAATAGACACCGTGGCTAACTTATACTAGTTTTCCTTAATGGATGTACTGCACAAGCATATGGGACTTGTGTTCCCAGGCTTATGCATTACATCACTGGTTTAGCAAGCAAGCAACAGAGAATGGATGATCTCCGTTGCTATATTTTTTAAAGAAAAAAAAAAGTGTAACCTCCCGGCAGTTTATAGGTACTAGAGAGACAGCAAAATACAAGGAAAATCAGGTATTTTTAGTTTGCAGAATGTACCTGATTTTTCTTGTATTTTCTGCTATCTTGTACATACCTCTCAATCTTTTATTTAAAAAAAATGTGAATATATGTGGATTGTCTGAAGGAAAGAAAGTTTGAAACTGAAATGCCTATCATTATTTAGTGATTTTGTTGCTCAGTGATTTGTCGGAAAAAAAAATTATGAGGAATGAAGTCAGTAAATAATGACACGCATTTAATTCAGTTTCAGAGTTTCTTTCCTAAAGATGAATGTGTGTCTACCACATAATAATAGAAAATAAACTCCACTCAATGGTGCTTTGGTGGCTGGAGTTTTATCATTGGTATATTCTCGATTTACAACAGGGAAGCTGGTGAGGCTGCCAATCAGTGTGCACCTTTTGGAATGTTAATGGCCAGTCATTGTGTAATCTAGAATAAGTAAGAGGTGCTAAAGTACATGGAAAGGAGTATTTAAGAAACACTCACCAAACTTTCAGTTGTGCAGACAAAGCCATTTGTCTGATAAACATTATGCTTGGAAAGAGATCACTGTTACAACTGACACTAAACAGAAACCATAAAATAGAAATATAAACACTAAGTTTCAACTGCTGCTAACACATAATCAGAACAATATGCAATTCAGCAGTAACATACTCCCAGATTCTGCATGCCTTGCACGGCGTGCAGGATCAGTGTAGGAGCTCCAGCAGGGAATATGTCTGCCATGTGATCCAGGAACAGCCTGCAGGGGCATGCACGAGCGCTCCTGCACGGACTAAGCCCCTGTATGCAAATCACCCCAACTGCAGGAGAAATCCATGCAAATGAGGTGAATTTGTGATCCAGGAAGCTTGAAACTGGCCGTGCAGGACTAGTACAATCTGTAGAAATGTACTCGGTTAGGAACTGAGTACATTTCTCCAAAATGGAGCCATGACAGCTCCAAATAAAGGCTGCATATCACTCAGGAAGCAAGCCACTGGCCAAGTATAAGGCCATTGGCATTGCAAACAGTGAAAAAAGTTAAAAAAAATATCAACTTTTATTTTTTTTACCCGATCTCGGCTGTTTAAGCATAGGGCAGTGGCGTGCAAATGGGATTGAGGAGGAAGATAACAAAATAAACCTAAAATAAGCATTCTAACTAAGATCACTATTCTACCATGCAAGTCAATGGTAGGCAGAAGACAACATGGCCAGTGAGTAGTGGTTGCTAAGGGGGGAGGCTCAGTGTGAGACATGTAACTATGCATTGACAGGCAATCCTATACAAATGAGGGGAATGATAGTGAATCCCAGTTTTCTCCAGCATGCTAGTCAGGTCCCAACAGTGTAAGCATAGGAATAGCTTGGTGCAAGCCTAGGAGTTAGCTGACATCATGGGTGTGTGTGTCAGGCATACTGTAAGTGGATTGGAGCCCTGTGGCTCAGGTTTGCCCCTAGCTAAGCACAGCTAAGCAAGGCGGTGTGTCTGACTCTGCCTAGCACTCTGTACATTGCCTAAGTGGGTGTGCGCGCCGTGCACCGGGTTTTAAAGGTGTAAAAAAAAGTTAAACCAGGATATAGCAGCTCTGTGCACATTTGAGGACTCTGTTTGTGCGTGCACCCCAGGGTCTAAACAGGAAGGCAGTGGGAAGGGAAAACAGCAGTAGGAAGGCAATCTAGGAGAACTAGCATAGCTGGCAGGTGAAATGTATCAGAATCAGCCAATTCCACAGGCAGCAGACCAGCCCAGCCCAGAACACTACTATAAACTATGCAAACACCTTCCCCTCTGGTTTTTCCCACACTCTACACCAACGGTTTAAACAAATGGGCAACTTTTAACACTCACAACAGCAAAATGATAGGGGCTGCAATAGCTATCATACAACTTGTGATAGAGGCTGAAGGTGGAGAGGATGTGAATGCTGTCGACCAACCCACAGTGAGGAGACGGAGAAGAGTGTACAGACCCAAGGTAACCTACCAGGGGCTACATTAGCTGGAGATAGTGGAGCACTATAGGGTGGACAGGGACCTCCTACAGCAAACTATTAAGCTGTGCTGGCCATGCCTCACACACAGAACTAACAGAGGGGAACCCATACTAGTGGATACCAAGGTATGTGTAGGCCTACGAATACTAGCTACAGGTACCTTCCAAAGGCCAGGTGGGGATATGATGGGGATCTCATAGGCATCAGCATCTAGGGTACTCCACCAGTTCCTGGATGCCATGTCAGCACATGTCGGTGAGCACGTATATTTCCCCAACACCCGTGAGGCGTTGGCCAGCAATATGCAACTGTTTCACCAAACAGCAGAATACCCTGAGGTAGTGGGTAAACTGTATGCATATATGCATCAAAGCACCACCCGGTGAGCGGGGTAGGGTCTACATCAACCGCAAGGGCTTACCCTCCATCAACTGCCAGGTTGTGTGCGATGCCCAGAGCATAATAATGAATGCATGTGCTGGCTGCTCTGGAAGCTATCATGATTCCCACATCTGGCATCTGATGCAGCTGTACCAGAGACTTGCCAGTGGGGACATCCCTCACGGTCACCTAGTGGGGAATGCTGGATACGCACTGGAGCTGTGGCCGATGACACCCATCAGAAATGCAAACACACCTGAACAAGAACTCCATAATGAGGCACAAGCACAGACTAAAATTATAGTAGAACGTGTGTTTGGGATGCTTAAGTCACTTTTCTGGGTACATGGACACATTCAGTGGAGCCTTGCAGTACTCACCAGCTACATGTACCCAAATTGTCCTGGTATGTGCCATGCTGCACAATATGATCCTGCTGAAACAGCTGCAGCAGGAAAGTACAGTTGTGTACACTTACCATAAATGTAGATATCCGAGTGTATTCACTGTTGAAATCATCACATTTGGGTAATCTGCTGGCAGGTTACCCTCATTCGGCCTGAATTCCAAAGTCTTGGGTCCTGCATCAGTTGCTGTCTCCTCTTCCATGATGTCAGGTCATCGGGGGTATAAAACAAGCAGCTGATGCCATTTTCTTTAGTTTTTCTTGCCCCCGATGTCAGGTGCCCCAAAAAAGGTAGCAAAAAAAAAAAAAAAAAAAAAAATATATATATATATATATATATATATATATATATATATAAACTATATATACATGCATCAATACAAACTTTACCTTCATCTACAAGCAAATACACCACATAGGTTGTATAAGATAGAGAAGGAAAGATAAACTCTAGAATGACAGAATGAAAGGGGGATGGTGGGCGGGTAACCTGGACTGCAACAGTGAATACACTCGAACATCTGCATTTATGGTAAGTGTACACAACTGTACTATGTTCTTTGTGTTTCACTGTTGCAGTCATTACATTTGGGTAGAATCCCAAAGCTATGGATGGGAGCCTGGAGCTAAACAGCATTAGGTGTGGGTATAAGGCCCTGCAGAACTGCAGTGGCAAAGCCTGCCCTGGACTTGGAGTAGAGAGGCAAATTATAATGCTTTGTAAAGGTGTGAACAGAATTCCAAGTAGCAGCCTCTAGAATGTCTTTGGTTGGTACTCCTCTGAGAAAGGATGCTGAAGTAGCTGCAGCTCTGGTAGAATGAGACCTAATGCCCATGGGCACAGGTTTGCCATGGTGTAAGTAGCAGAAATGAATGCAGTGGCTTATCCACTTTGAAATAGTCTGCTTTGATATAGCCTTTCCTTCTGATCCTGCAGCATATGTCACTAGTAATTGCTCAGTTTTTCTTAGAGCTTTAGTCCTGCTCAAGTAGAATCTTAGCTGTCTGTGTACGTCCAAGGAATGTAGAATTCTCTCCCCCTTGTTCTGTGGATTTGGATAAAAGGTTGGCAGATGAATAGTTTGGTTAAGAGAAACACTGGAAACCACCTTAGGCATAAATGAAGGATTGGCCCTCAGAGACACCATGTCTGGGTAAAATATGATAAAAGGATCCACAGTCATGAGGGCCTGTAGCTCTGAGACTCTTCTTGCTGAAGTAATTGCTAGTAGCACAGCTGTTTTCCATGATAAGAACTTTATATCAGCAGAAGCAGCTGGTTCAAATGGAGGCAGGGTGAGCTTTTCCAACACATAACTGAGGTCCTATGCAGGTATTGGTGATCTTCTTGGAGGTCTTACATTTTTGGCTCCTCTAAGATACTGCTTTAGTAAAGGATGAGAAAAGATTGGTGGCTCTGTATTGTAATGAGCCAAAATGGCAGAGGCATGGATTTTAATTGATGAGAAAGCTAGGCCTTTGTCAAGCATCATAGTCAAGTATTGTAATATCTGAGGAATATTTGGTTCTGCTGTATCAGTTCCTTGTGCTTGATTCCAAGCACAGAATGTCTTCCATTTATCAGCATAAGATTTTCTAGTACTAGGCCTTCTGGCTTCCAAAATGACACCCATCACAGCTTTACTGAGAGGTGTTGTTTGTATAACTACATGATCAGCCATGCTGCCAGGTTCAGTGTCTGGAGTTGATTGTGCAGGATCTGATTGTTTTGCTGAGACAGTAGTTATGGTCTTTGAGGTAAGGTCCAAGCTGGGTATTGAGACATGTTCCTTAGGATTGGGTACCAGTATTAGCGGGGCCAGTCTGGGGCAATTAGTATCATCTTTGGTTTCTCTTGTCTGACTTTCAGTAGGACCCTGGGAAGAAGAGGCAGAGGAGGAAAGGCGTAAACTGAAAGGTTTTTCCAACTGAAGGATAGGGTGTCCACTTTCCATGCTTGCTTGTGATAAGTACTTCTGCAGAATCTTTTCAATTGATAATTTTGAGGAGAGGCAAATAGATCTATGTCCAGGCTCCCCCATTTCTTTATCATGCTGAAGACTTGTGGATCTAGTTTCCACTCGTGAGGGTCCATAAGGTTTCTGCTTAAATCGTCTGCCAGAGTATTTTGTTTTCCTGGCAGGAATTGAGCTTGAAGATGTATTTGGTAAGTCAAAGCTGTGTCCCACAGTGCCATGGCTAATCTGCAAAGGGGGTATGAGTGCGTGCCCCCCTGCTTGTTTGTATACCACACAACTGTGATGTTATCCATCTTTATCAGTAGTTGTCCTGGATGAAGAAAGTCCTTGAAGGCTGTCAGGGTATTTTGAACAGCTAGCATCTCTTTTTGGTTGATATGTAGATGTATTTGTTTTGGGGTCCATATGCCCTGAATGCATCTTCCTGCCATGTGGGCCCCCCATGCATAATCTGATGCATCTGTTGTTAAGGTTTGGCTGGCAGGGGATAGGGTGAAGGCCCATCCCATGTTTTGGTGACATGCCTTTGCCCACCACAGAAACTCCTGTTGTAGGCAGGGAATGAGAGGAATCATTGTTTCCAGACTGTGACAATGTTAACTCCATAAAACTTTTAGGTACCATTGAAGTTTCCTCATATGCAGTCTTGCATATGGAATCAGTAGAATGCAGGATGCCATGAAGCCCAAAGCCTGCAGAGTTTGTCTTGCAGATAACTGGGTTTTTGTTGCCATCAGTTTGAAGAAAAAAGTAGTCAGTTGCCTTTGTTTGTCTGGCGTGAGGTAAGCCATCTGGGCAGTTGTATTCAAGCTTGCACCCAGGAATGTTATCTTTTGAGAGGGTACCAGTTGTGATTTATTTTTGTTTATTGTATACCCTAGGCATGTTAGAAGCCTTTTCACAAATGCCAGGTGTTGAAGAAGAATGTCCTTGTTCTCTGCTTGAATGAGGCAGTCGTCCAAGTAAGGGTATATTTGTATACTTCTTTGTCTGCAAAAAGCAATTACTGGTGCCAGGCACTTTGTAAAGACCCTGGGTGGAGTAGATAAGCCAAAGGGCAGTGCAGAGAATTGGTAATGCATTAAGCCAGCCTTGAATCTGAGGTATCTTCTGCACGATTCCCTTATTGGAACATGCAGGTATGCCTCTTTTAGGTGTAATGTCACCAGCCAAGCATTCTTGCCCAGCATGGGCAGAAGCTGCTGCAAAGTCAGCATTTTGAATTTTGGAATGTCCAGGTATGTGTTCAAAATTGATAAATCCAGTATTGGCCACCAGGCCTTGTCCTTTCTGGGTACCAAGAACAGTCTTGAGTAAAAACATTGTCCTTTTTTCTGTTCTGGTACTGGCTGAATGGCCCCCATATCCATGAGGGATGTAACCTGTTTCTGTGCCTCTGCATCTGCCTCTTGATTTTTTGGCAGATCCGGCCAACCGTTTGCCATTGGCAGAGTATAGAAATGGAATCTGTATCCCTGTGATACTATGTTTAGCACCCACTTGTCCTGGGTTATTAACTGCCAATTTTGAGCAAAAAGTGCTAATTTTCCCACTAAGGGTGCTGCCAAAAGGTAAGTGCTTAGTGAAGGCAGAGGGAAGTCATTGGGACTGTTTTCTGTAGGTTTGCGCTTTATCTCCTCCAGATTTGGAGGTAGAAGCACCCCATTGCTTTGACCTGTAAGAATCTTGTGCCTGGTATCTGGAACCCTTAGGCCATCTGGATTTGTCCCTTTGAGCTCTGTCTGATACAGGAAAGGACCAATTTTTTGTAGGCCAGTGTCTACAGAATCTTGGTGGCTGCACTTGTAAGAAGTCTTTTACAGTTTGCATAGACTTAGCTTTGTCTTCCATTTTCTTTAAAACCTCTTCTGCCTTAATACCAAACAGAGAATCAAGCTGTAAAGGTGCATCCAGTAATTTAGCTTTAACATGATCAGGCAAATTCTGCTCTTTTAGCCAGGCATGCCTCCTAATCACAGATCCAGTAACTGCAGACCTGCAGGAGGCCTCTAAAGAATCAAAACCACATTGCAAAGTATGCTTTCCAACTTGTACAGCTGCATGCAATAATTCCTGCAATTCTTTATTTTCTGCACATTCAGAAATCAACATCATTTTCTGTTTCAGCAATCCCATAACATGTTGTTGATACTTGAGCATATGAAACTGGCAGTTTAAGGCGCTAATTGCCAAGGTTGCAGATGTATAAATCTCGTTTCCCATCTATCCAGTGCCCTTGATTCTCTGTCAGAGGGGATAGGATTTTTTGCTGTTGAGGCCTTAACTCCCTTTGGACCCTGTGAAATAGTTTCAGGATCAGCAGCAGGGTTTCTAAATAAACATTTGTGAGAGTCAGGGACCCTGTAATGTCTGTCAGGCTTGCTGGGAGCCGGAGGTAAGGAGTCAGGTGTCAAGCTTGACTCCAAAAACACATCATCCACAATGTCTAAAACAGGGGGTATGGCTAAAGGCCTGTGCTGACGGAGAAGAAGGAAATCCCTGAGCCTCTTTTTTGATTCTGAGAAATCTTGACTCTCCCAGTGAAAATGCTCCTCCTCAGAAGGTGATGCAGATGGAATAGACTCCTCTGCATCAGAATCCTCATAGGGAGGTATAGATAATTTCGGATCAGAAGAGGAATCAGAAGAAACAGAAACCTGATCTGAAGATTCATAATCAGTGTCTTGCCTAGGCCTCTTATCAGGAGGAGGATGGGAACCCCTGATCAAGGTAATAAGGTCTTCAGCCATTTTGATCATCTGTTTTTTAGGCATAGCATTTTTTTAGCTTTAGAAGCTGCTTTTGTCTTTGGTTTTGCAGCTGTCGTCAGTTTGATATAAAAATGTTGAGGCTTGAATACACTATCAGAAGCCGGTACCTGCTCAGCGGCTCCAGACCCATCCGAGGGAGATACATCTGTGGGTCCAATACTTTGAGTATCTCATGGCATGCTGGACTCCACAAGAGTCTCGGTAGGGGCCTGCGACTCTAAAGTAGTGGGTATCAGGGGCTGCGAAAGCACATCACTGAGTACCGGCCAACCGGCGACTGGCTTAGGAGAAGCTTTGTCATTGGTTTTGGACCTCAACTGTCTGTCTCTGTCCTTTTCTTTGCATTTTTTATGTACTCCGGTAGTCGGATTGCTATCCAATGACATTTCTGGGTAGTTAAATCTGTTTCCAAAATACTTTGAGGCAAAAATATACCGATGCTTAATAGTGCGTTGGTTAAATCTAGCACAAAACTGACAGCCAGGCACGTTGTGATCAGGGCCTAGGCAAGGAATACAGTATAAATGGAAATCCTTATGAGGTATTTGCTTCCCACAAGTAATACAATTATTAACTTTTTCTGACATCGGTATGGAGCAAGAAAAAAGTTTCCCCAGTGGGATACTTAGCTTTAGTGCAGACTTCAGTTCTGAAGCTCCAACTCGGATATTTCAGGAGTTGGCTGACCGGCACTTGCGAAATGCTTCTGCTTCGGGCACCGCACGGCAAGAGAGACTAAAGAAAATGGCGTTGGCTGCTTGTTTTATACCCCTGATGACCTGACGTCATGGACGAGGAGACAGCAACTGATGCAGGACCCAAGACTTTAGAATTCAGGCAGACTAAGGGCAACCTGTCAGCAGATTACCCAAATGTAATGACTGCAACAGTGAAACACTGAAGAACATCAGCACAGGGCAGGGTCACACAGCCCCTCACCATTGCCAAGGCCTGCACAGGCACAGAGTGACTTGGAGGAACAACCTGAGCCTGCCCCAGTAGGCAGAAGGAGGCGTGCCCAGTATGCCCTGGCCTTGGCAAAGAGGCAATGCATAGCACATACACTGACACAGGAGGGACCTAGGGAATAACACCTCTCTCTGACTCTCACATACAGTAAAAGGGATGCCAAACATTACACTGCCTGTGCTCAACCATGTGTAGGGAGTGTACTATGTGCATCCAACATAGGCAGCTCTGCAGCACCACCCTCAATACTAGGACACCCACAAGGTAAGTGACTCACACATGCCAGTCAGGGGGGGTTAACATACCCAACAACAGTCACAGCCAGCAGGACAGGTGTACACAAACACAAACAAAGGCTGCGCTATGACCTCTGAATGATGCCTATGGGTAACCTCCCCTCTGGCCTACACAGACAGATTACAGCAGGTCAGGCAGTGGGACATCAGTTCTGAAGGGTAGGAAGTCAGAAACTATGTAGGTAAATCAAAGCTAGGATCTGTATTACACTGGTATGCCTCTAGTCAGCATGATAGGTAAGAATACAGAATGAAATGGAATACCTGACATACCAGTACAGTCGTAGCAAATGTGTACAAGTGTGCCCCCCCATCCTATGTAGTAATGTAATAACAGTCAGGAGTGCCCCCCCAATCCTGTGTAAAATGTAGTAATAGTCAGGTGCTCCAAATCCTGTGTAGAAGTGTAGAAATAGTCAGGTGTGCCCCCCTATCCTACTTAGAAATGTAGTAACAGTCAGGTGTGCCCCCCAACCCTGCGGAGAAATGAAGAAATAGTTAGGTGTGCTCCCCATCCTATGTAGAAATGTAGTAATAGTCAATGCCAAATGATCGGCGGATACCCTGCAGAAACAGTATGCTACCTGTTGGTGTAAAACACAAAGGTCAGTACTGCAGTACAAGCTACCTGGACTCGATCCACACATTCAATATAGATAGGTATACTGGGCATGCTCACACACTTAGAGAAATGAAGGCAATGTCAGTCAACAACATACTGAAAGGTCATACTGGGCATGCTCACCCACAAACACATGAAGGCCATGTCTGCAAACACCAGTGGACCAGACATATCTGGCAGTCACAGATGTTTGTGCAGACACTCCTCAGTATGCACCACACATGCTTTGCACACACAGTGGATAGGAATGCAGACAAATATCTAAGGACAACACACTATAATAAGCCAAAGGTAGATGTACATAGATGTGTGGAAGAGGGTGACTGTGACAAGGAGCCATCCAGGCCTGTCCCACCCAGCACATAGCCAAAGGGCCACAACCACATGAGGTTCAAATGTCACTCACTGTAGGTACTAGCCATTGGTATCTGTCAACATTACAGACTATGTGGTGCATATGTTAGATGTGCAACATGACTGTACAAGGAAGTAGTCATCTAGCAGCTGTATACACGTACCTGTGAAATATGACCATGTGTGTGCCCGCCTGTGGTGTATCATCCTCTAGATGAATGGGTTATGGCCCATGCACACACACTGCCCGCTTCATAGCCCTAGTATGAGAAGCCTACTGAGGTCATCCACTGTGAAATACACCTTTGGGAGAGTTGTAGCCCAGTAATCTCCATGGTGCATCCCATAATCGTGTACTGCTGTAGTGTGATGAACTAGTTAGGTAGGAGTTCCAATCCCAGACATGGCAACTGTGTGTGTGTGTGTGTGTGTGTGTGTGTGTGTGTGTGTGTGTGTGTGTGTGTGTGTGTGTGTGTGTGTGTGTGTGTGTGTGTGTGTGTGTGTGTGTGTCTGTCTGTGTAGAGAGCACTGCTTTTGAGGTTAGTCACATTCCCTACAACTCAAATGCTCTACTTTGGTAAAGATGCTGATGTCATCCATCTAGAAATACATCTCTGGGAAGGGTGTAGCCTAGTAATCTCATAGTGCATGCCATAACTGCGTACTGCTGTAGTGTGATAAAATAGGTAGGTAGGAGTTTCAATCCCAGACATGGCAAGAGTGTGTGTGTGTGTGTGTGTGTGTGTGTGTGTGTGTGTGTGTGTGTGTGTGTGTGTGTGCGCGTGTGAGACTGTCTGTGCAGAGAGCAATGCTTTTTAGGGTAGTCACATTCCCTACAATTCAAAAGCTCTACTTTGGCAAGGCTGCTGTCATCCACCTAGAAATACACCTCTGGGAAGTAATGTATGTAAAAGAAGCTAGCAAGTTAAGCTGGTGCCAGGTAAACTGAAACTAGACTATATTCTATAACTGCATACTGCTGTAGTGTGATAGAATAGTTAGGTAGGAGTTCTACTCACATACATGGCAACTGTTTGTGTGTGTTTGTCTGTCTCTGTCTGTGTAAAGAACAATGCTTTTTAGGGTAGTCATACTCCCTACAATTCAAATGCTCTACTTTGGCAAGGCTGCTGATGTCATCCACCTAGAAATACACCTCTGGAAAGGTTGTATCCCAGTAATCTCCGTAGCACATCCTATAACTGCGTACTGATTTAGTGTGATAGAATAGTTAGGTAGGAGTTCTACTCCCAGACTTGGCAATTGTGTGTGTGTGTGCGTGTGTGAGTGTGTGTGTATAGACAGCAATGCATTTTAGGCTAGTCACATTCACTGCAATTCAAATGCCCTACTTTGACAATCCTGCTAATGTCATTCATATGCTATAATGTGATATAAACCTCTGGTAGGGGTCCTATTCCCACACATGGCAGTTGTGGATGTTTTCTGTGTGTTTCTATGTTTGTGTAGGGAGCACTGCATTTTAGGCTAGTCACACTCACTACAATTCAGATGCCCTACTTTGGCAATCCAGCTGATGTCATTCACTGTGAAATACACCTTTGGGGAAGGAATACTCCAGTAATCCCTGTGGTGCATCCTATAACAGCTCCATGCTGTAGCATGATATAGACCTCTGGTAGGGGTTCTATACCCACTCATGTCGGTTGTGGACATTTTGTATGTGTTTCTACGTCTGTGTAGGGAACAATGCATTTTAGGCTAGTCACACTCACTGCAATTCAAATGCCCTACTTTGGCAATCCAGCTGATGTCATTCACTGTGAAATACACCTTTGGGGAAGGAGTACTCCAGTTATCCCCCATGGTGCGTTCTATAACTGCTTTATGCTGTAGTGTGATCTAGAACTGTGGTAGGGGTTCCATTCCTACACATGGCAGTTGTGGATGTTTTGTGTGTGTTTCTATGTTTGTGTAGAGAGCAATGCATTTTAGTCTAGTCACACTCACTAGAATTCAAATGCCCTACTTTGGCAATCATGCTAATGTCATTCACTGTGAAATACACCTTTGGGGAAAAGGCACTCCAGTAATCTCTTTGGTGTGTCCTATAACAGGATCATGCTGTAGTGTGATATAGACCTCTGGTAAGGGTTCTATCCCCACACATGGCAGTTGTGGATGTTTTGTGTGTGTTTCCATGTTTGCTTGGAGAACAATGCATTTTAGACTAGTAACACTCACTAAAATTCAAATGCCTTACTTTGGCAATCCTGCTGATGTCAAAACTACCAAAAAATGTTCTGGACATAACCAAAAGGCACAGAATAAAAGCAGGAAACTCCTGTAAATGCAACCACTCTTTATTAATGCAAAATCCTTAAAATCACAAGTGTTTTCATCCGAATATCACCCAGACATCTTCAGGTAAAGAAAACAATGTCCCTACACACATTCCCTTTATATTATCTTAATGAAACTCATTAAACAATTAATTAGAATAAATAATTGACTTGTCTTAAAGGCATATAGTAAAATAGGCAGACAATACCATGTTATTGGGTTTAAACTGACTTGTTACATTAAAACTAATGAATATTTGTTGAAATGATGCATATTTTAAAAACAGATTTATATATAAATGCATATATATTGTAAAAAATACGTACTTATAAATATGTTAAAAAATGTATGCTAAAAACATATTAAAAAAACACAGATTAGAAAAACATTTATAATAATAATTTATACACAGATTTTAATTGTAAAAATTGTTTAAAAAAATCATACTACATAGAATTACTACTTAATGCATAAAGATAGTTGTTACAAAGTGTAACAACAAAAAAATCGGAGTTTAGCAGAACATAGTTTTAAAGATACATTGCCATTCAAACCTGGGGGTTTATTAGCTTCAAGAACTATTTGCCAGAATGTTCCCCTGTATTCCAGCTTAGATTCCCAGGGTCCACCCCCTCAGGTTCTTAGGTAGAGGTGCAGGTTCAATAACAAAGAAGGAAATTTTGCCCCAGTACATGTCAATGTATGCTTATATAATGCATTACTGTTATTTTTTTCTTATTAATATCATTGACATGTTCATAAATCCTTCTTTTTAATTGTCTTTCAGTTTTACCAACATAAAAACCTTCACAAGCCCCACAGGTAACCAAATAAAGTAGACCCTGGGAATTACAGTTAGAATATGTAGAGGCCTTAAGTAATTTATTCCTAGCAGTGACCAGAACTGTTCTTTCTGTGATATATAATTGCACTGTGAACATGCCTCACATTTGAAGGTACCTTTCCTTCTATTGAAATAAACTTGACAATTGTTAGCATGTTCTAACAAACTTTTGATATTGTGGCCTCTCCTGAAAGCAACCTTAACAGGTTTGTCCTTTAAGTTAGGAAGGTCTGTCAATTCGGAAATTTTTTCCATTCTTTTTCCACAATATTTTTTTTCTGGTATGCATTAACACTAAAGCCAGTAACAAAGGCTTTACCATAACCTGAATGGTCAACAGTTTTAGCCTTATTGTTAAAGCTATCCCCTAGACCCAAAACTGGACAATATTTATCTTTTCTACGGTGGGTGACTTCTTTCCTGATGTTAGCAATAGGTTCCCTGGGATATCCTCGATCAATAAACATTCCTTCCAGTTTAACACATTCTTTTTCATAGTCCTTATCCCGGGATGTCATCCAACACATACGAACAAATTGTCCCTTGACTATTCCTTTTTTCTGAAAAAATGGATGTCAACTAGTGTAACTGATGTATGTATTGGAAAATGTAGGTTTCCTATACACCATATACTTGAAACCTTGCTCAATTGTGCATATAGAAACATCCAAATAATTCACATAATGTGAAGTAACCTTATGTGTATATTTAAGTAAAGTGGTAGTATGATTTAAGTATTGCTTAAAATCTTCCAACTGTTCAAGGCTACCTCCCCAAAAAATACATAAATCATCAAGAAAATATGTGCATAATAGTATTTTTTCAGATTTCTGGACTTTATATGCTCAATTCCTTTATGATGTATGTATCTGTGCCTTTTGGTTAAGTCCAGAACATTTTTTGGTGTTTGTGTTGACTTTCTGGACCTACTACATCTTTTGAATCCTTCTGATGTCATTCACTGTGAAATACACCTTTGGGGAAAGAAAACTCCAGTAATCTCTGTGGTGCATCCTATAAAGGCATAGTGCTATAATGTAATATACTAGTTAGGTAGGAGTTCTAATCCCAGACATGACAGGTGTGTGTGTGTGTGTGTGTGTGTGTGTGTGTGTGTGTGTGTGTGTGTGTGTGTGTGTGTGTGTGTCTGTCATTCGTATCCTGTGTGGTGGTGGTTGTTAGAGTGTAACAAATGGGCTCAATGAGGAATGGGTTTTGCAAGCTTCTTATATGGTGGGCCAAGTATATATTACAATGCCACCGTACAGGGATAACAGATGTGAAATAGCCAAGAGGCTGGGGTGCAAATCCATACCCCTAAATGTGACATCAATGCCAGCTGAACAATGTTAACAACCCTTGTATTACTCAGGGTACAGTCTCAACCCATGTCTCATACAAACACACATTTGCCTAGGCAACAGCCGAAAAGCCGCTATGTTGGTAGTACCCTGCATATTGCCCACTGACAGTAAACATGGTGTGATTGCAGTGGGCTAAGGAGGGCATGGCATCCTGTCCATCAGTCCAATAGGCATGTACATGCCAACAATGCACCTCCCCCATGTTGCCCACTGGAAACCTGCAACACCTGTGGTGCCTTCAAATGTGACCCACAAAGGACATAACATGCCTGAAACACAAGCCCTGTATGGACAGATGCCACTGACACCAGAGAATGCCAGTATCATGCTATCAATGTAGGTGCAGGGTCAACCTGCTGTCCATTAACAGTTCCCGCCACATGAGGCCAGGACTAGCACATCTGATGATAACTATCTGTGTACACAACATGGGCCAGACACCCCAGGTACAGTTCCACATATCATTGCACATGCATGTGGGAGGTGTGCACATCCCAGACACTGTCCATATCATGGACTAAGGAACACATACATGGCAACCAATGCACAGCATTGGCCACATGCAATAGTCACCCAGTGAGTGGATGGTGAATACAATACCCACCTGTGTGGGAAACTCCAGACACTACACCCCTGAGCCACAATGTAGATCATAGTCATGTGGCCTGATGCCAAGGTATACCCATCACAAAGCCTTGTACAGCTGTCTGGCACCATCAACCACAACACACTCTTGAAGCAGTGCACATATGCATGTCAGTACTGGCACCTGTCTCTGTGTGTGTGGTGTATGATAGGTATGACCATATTTACACTCATTACATCCTCCATTGGCATACTGAAGCATGTTGTCTGATGTCAGACACCTCCACATGCCCTTTGCCCATATAACCTCCGTATGACCCCTGTGGTGCATGTGATACCTGCACAGTACTGTGTTGTGGCAATCCCACTACTGATGAGTTGTATTCTTGGCCCTGCCAAGTGTGGCAATGTGTGTGCATCCCTGTGAGAGTATGGCTGAGTTGACGCTGGCACTTGTACATGTGGCCAGGCATGTGTATTACACCTACTACAGAGCTACCATATCCCTGTTGCATATGTCACTCACCATCACATATACATTCTGAGGGCTACCCAACATGTAACCTATGTGGCGCATCCAGTAACTGCATGGGCATGTGATAGCACTACATAGGCATCGGGGGTTTGATACCCTGTACTGGTAGGTGTTTGACACAAAAATGCGTAAGTTTTACTCTCCCACCCCTCCCTGGCTTTTCTGTGCCTCTTTCTGCCTCTCTTACTCCCTGTCTGGTAGATGTGGAGACTTACACCTGCTTTACTTAGGCAGCAGCATGGGTATTTTAAGTGATGCTCAGGATCAGTTGATGGTCTCTGCATGAATTGCAGCCCTCCCCTAGCTGATTGTATGTGGAACAGCTGTGGTAACATTCCCATAGCCAATTGCATGGAAACACACACCAATATTTAGGAACATCATGTTGGTGTTTATTTATTTATTTTACATTTGTTAACCGGGAAAGTCCGACTGGATACATGTCCATTTTCAGAGGAGGCCCGGGGAGAAAAGCTCCACATGGCAAATAAGTGATACTTTAAAGTTGTGGTTACATAGAAATCTAAACATTTAACAGATCACTGACAATTTATAGTCAAGGTTACATTTAAATCAAGCAAACATTGTAGGTTTATGGTATAAATATACAGAGATAACATTTTACATCTTTGAAGTGTGTAAAAAAGAAAGAAAAGTATTTCCAGGTTGAATATAAGGATGATAGTTAAGAGAAAAACGTGGTTAGGTAAGAAGGGAAGTTACTGTAAATAGTATACAGAGGGGCAGAAGAGCATATCCTCAGAATGGGTAGTATAACAAGTTATCATCCTGATAACAGAATTCTAATGGTTGTTGAGAAGTGTATGTTGTCTGGGTGGGGAATGGGTATTATTGGGTATTTCTCCTATGTGAGCTATGTTTTTCTTACCTTTGTCTTGTTATTTTTTGGGTTAGTCTGGGTTTAGACATGGACATAGCCAATCCCTGTTTCTTTAGGGGTATTTTGAATTGAGGCAAGGAGCATGTGGTGGTTAATTCAGCAGGAAGCGAGTTCCGTTTTTTTCCAGCAGAGCTGGAGAATAATGATTCTCCAGCTGAGTTGTTGGCTTTGGTTGTTTGTACTAGCATTCTGTTGGATGAGCGGAGGGATGCTAGGTTGCTGAAGGGGGTGATAATATTAGTCAGAATGGGTGTACTGGCAGGTTGGTAGAGGATTTTATGAATAACTATGAATTGGTTATACTGGAGCTGATTGCGTAGTTCTAGACAGCCTAATTTGTGAAGATTTTGACAGTACTGGGTTCTGTAGGCTGAGCCTGTGGCAAATCTAGCTATATTGTTATAGCAGCTAGTGATTTTGTTAAGGTTTGATTTGCTTAGATTTGTGAGGATGGGTGAGGCATAGAGAAGGGTTGACAGCAGATGTGTCTGAGCTATGACAGTTCTGGCAGATGGGGTTAAGACTTGTTTAATCTTATACAAGGAGCTTATTTTTTGTTAACTGTTTTTATGGTTTTGTCTACATGGGCATCATACTTCAGATTATTATCAATGATTATTCCAAGAAGTTTAGTGCAAAGTTCAGGAGAGACTATGGTGCCATTGTTAGATGAGATTGTAATTACTGGCAATGTTAGCTTATGGGTAGGGGAGAAAAGTAGTAGTTTGGTTTTGTTTGGGTTCAGTAGGAGACAACGATTATTGAGCCAGTTCTCTACTGTGCTGAAGGTGATTTGGGATAGGAACTGTAGTTCTGTGGGAGTGGAGGCAGAGCAGATAAATGTGGAGTCATCTGCATACTGTATACATGTTGCATCTGGGATAACTTTGGGTAGGTCATTAATGAATATAGAGAAAAGGAGGGGACCCAACATATAGAACCTTGGGGTACTCCAAGGGTGACAGGTAGAAGGTGGGATAGATTGTCTTTCCATCGAACAGCTTGTTGTCTGGCATGCAGGTAAGAGTGGAACCAGTTGAATACTGGGTTATCTAAGGAAAGTGATTTTAGAGAGTCTAGGAGTAGCTGGTGATTCACCATGTCAAATGCTTTCGATAGATCGAGAAAGAGGGCAGAGGAGAGCTTATTCTGATTTTGGTTGTGATTTATTGTGTGAGAAAATGAAAGAATAGCAGTAGTTGTACTACGGGTGGGTCTAAATCCATGCTGGGATGGGGCTAGGAGAGTATCCTGAGTAAGGTGAGTTAGAATTTGCTTATGTATGCATTTCTCCATTATTTTGGCTAAGGGCGATAGGATGGCTATAGGTCTGTAGTTAGAGAGTTTGGTGGAGTTTCCCCCTTTATGAAGTGGAATAATGTGAGAGATTTTCCAGATGGAGGGGATATAGGATTCATGGATAGTGCAATTAAGATGGAGATAGGGTATGCTATTTCGTTAGCGGCCTTTTGCAGAAACTCCACAGGAAGTAGGTCTGCTGCCAGGGTTTCTTAAGTAGGGCTTTAATATAGTCAGTGGGGATAGGATCAAATTTGAAGGGAGGGATATTTACCTGAGTGGGTGTGATTGTAGTAGAAGAGGTGGGGACTAGACTGTTTCTGTGAAGAAAGTATTAAAGGTCTTTGCAACACATTTAGGAGGTAGCTGTAGGGTGGCTGAGGGGTGGGGGTTGAGGATTTACCTGGGTGGAGCAGTTTATTCAGACCTGACCAGAATTGTTGAGGCTGATTTTGGTGCTTTTGCTGTAAACTGAAATAGTAGTTTTGTTTGTCTAACACAATAGACGTTTTTGCCTCATTTCTCATTCGTTTGTATCCAACGTGGGCTTGTGGGAATTTGGTGGCTCTAATGTGGGCTCTAATGTGGGCTCTAATGTGGGCTTGTGGCGGTTTGGTGACTCTCCTTTCAGTCACTGTGAGCAGGAACTCGATCTGTTGCTTGGCAAACAGCATCTCAGATGGACTGGGGTTTACCTCTAACAACATACACAGTGGAAACAGGCCAACACACAGGAGGGGAATGTGCCTGACCTGACTACAGACTGTAAGTGCTGCTATACTGCATTTGGAGTAATGTTGGCTTAACAGGGTGTGTACAGATATGGCTGTCCTACATGTTTACATACCTGCCATGTCAGTGCTATGTTTATGAGGGAACACCTCTCTGTAGGGCCATCTGCAGACTGGCCAGTGTGTGGTGTCTTTAGTTTCAGGTGTTACCCACAGAGCACCTATCTGTGAACTGCAGAAGGTAGAGTGAGTACTGCAGTCTGTAGATGGTGACAGCCGTGAGAGTTACTGACTTCATATCCCTCAGAGGACATATGGTACAACAAACCCTGTTACAACAGTAAATGTATGAGGTTACCACAACACCGCCTCTTCAAAACAAAACACTGATAGAAAAAAATCAAACCTCCGTCGCTGTACCATAAAGGGCTGCCCTCCAAACTGTGAAACCACAATGCTGTCACCAAATATGTATGCGAATATAAATCCAAGAATGTCCAATGCACAATGGCAGGTTCAAATAGTAAATAAATTTAATATAAATCCACAGGACGACACAATAACATAATTCACATAAAAAACGATGATTGAGCGCGCTTTCGTCTTCAGTATGTAGACTTCATCAGAATCACTTATTCACACTGAATGAGTGCTTTAAATACCAAACCACAACAGGAATATCATTGGCTAATTAATTAATTGTTGCACCAGAGAGTATTATTTTATTTATCATTTATTTATTTTATTTTACATTTGTTAACCGGGCTAGTCTAGCTGGATACATATCCTTTTTCAGTAGAGGCCCGAGGAGAAAAGCTCCAACATAGTGGTTAATACAATTGGAAAATACAAGTTAAAAAATACAAGTTAAAAAAAAGGTACATGTTACAAATACAAGAAGAGAGAGAATTTTTCATAGATGTTAAATATGACAGTAGAGCAATCAGAAGGTTATACATAGCTGAGATTTCTTATATACAAATAGTATATAGACTAATACAAGAAAAATAAACATGTTTGCAATTTTATGATAGATTTTAGACATTTGGAAGGATTTCAGAATATATATTAGTCAGGTTCACGACATGGGCATAGCCACTGTGTTTTGAAATATTCTTTCAGGTTGTTTTTGAACTGATGGTGTGAGGTTGTAATTCTAAGGTAGTTTGGCAGGGAGTTCCACGGCTTACCAATGGAGTTGGCAAAGAGGGCATCACCACCTGAGTTCTTAGCTTTGATGGTTCGGATCTGGGTGCTGTTGAATGATCGAAGACTATTAAGGTTAGTGTATGGGGTCAAAATGCTAGATAGTGAGGGAGTTCTATCCGGTTGGTTGATTAATTTGCAAGCTTCAGTGAGTTGGTTAAGTTTGAGAAGGTTTGGGAGTTCCAACCAGCCAAGTTTCCTCAGGTTGAGACAATGGTGAGTGCGATATGGGGAACCAGTTATAAATCTAGCAATGTGGTTGTAGGCAGTAGAGAGCATGTTGAGTTCACGTTTGTTGAGGAAAGAAAGGACTGGGGAGGCATAGAGGAGGGTGGAGAGAAGATGTGTGCGGGCAATAGTTAATTTGGCAGTCGGAGTTAGATAGTTTTTTATTCTGTACATGGATCCTAGTTTTTTGTTAAGAGATTTTACAGTTTGTGTAATGTGAATGTCAAATTTGAGTTTATAATCTATAGTTACACCTAGTAATTTGGTACTGGTGACAGGGGTTATGATAGTCCCGTTGTTGGATTTAACATGGAAGGTTGTATTGTCGTTGTTTGTGAGTTCTGTTCCTAGGGTTGAGAAGACGTTGGGAGAAAATAGTAGTAGTTTGGTTTTAGTTGGATTGAGTAGGAGTTTCAGGTCAGTGAACCATTTTTCTACTAGAGAAAAACAGTGTTGAGTGGTGGTTTGGAGATTCAAGAGGGAGACATCAGAGCAGATCAAGGTGGAATCATCGGCATATTGGATGCAGGTGGATTTAGGGATGACTGAGTGTAGGTCATTTATGAAGATGGAAAACAGAAGTGGACCCAAAATTGAGCCTTGAGGAACACCTATGGTATTGGGGAGTAGGCCTGATAGTCTGTTTTGCCACCGGACAGCTTGTTGCCTACCAGTGAGGTAAGCCTGGAACCAGGTTAGTGCTGGGGTGTCCAGATGTAGGGTTGCAAGGTTGTTTAGAAGGAGCTGGTGATTGACCATATCGAAAGCTTTCGATAGGTCAAGAAAGAGGGCGGAGGATATTAGTTTGTTATTACGATTGTTATTAATGGAGTCAACAAAGGAAAGGAGGGCCGTGGTTGTACTGTGGTGGGGGCAAAAGCCGTGCTGGGAGTTGGACAGGAGATGATTACAGGTTAAGTAGTGAAGAAGTTGTTTGTGGATGCATCTTTCCATAATTTTCGCTATTGGGGACAGTATAGCTATTGGTCTATAGTTTGATATTTCTGTGGAGTTACCTCCTTTGTGAAGCGGAATGATGTAAGAGATCTTCCAAATAGAGGGGATGCTGGCTTCAGTTATGGTTCTATTGATAAGGATTGATATAGGGTAGGCGATTACATCAGACGCAATTTGTAAGAATTCCGCTGGGAGGTGGTCAGCCGCAAGGGTGGTTGGCTTGAGCTTTTTTAAGAGGGTACGTATGTAAGAGGAAGAGACTGGCTTTAAAGTGAAAGGGGTAGGGACAACGTCTCGTGGTTTTGTGGTCGATGGGGGATTGGAGGTAAGTTGATTGGCTAGAGTTTGGATTGTCTCGGTGAAGAAGGAGTTAAAGGTATTAGCTATTTCTTCCTGACCTTTCTCAATAAGTACCTCAGGGGTTGGGATAGTAGTTTTACCTGGGCGCAGGAGGTTGTTAAAACCAGCCCAGAATTTTTTAGGGTTATTCTGGTGTTTGTCCTGGAGGAGGCAGAAGTATTGTTTTTTGTCTTGGGTAATGGCTGCTTTGGTAGTGTTTCTTAGCTGTTGAAATTTAGTACGATTTTGGGGTTTTTTTGTTGCTCTCCATGTATCCCAGGCTTGGTCACGGAGTTTAATTTTGTTTTTTGTTTCACTAGTTAGCCAGGGAGCTAAACGTACTTTGGTTCTAATTTGTTTATGTGGGGCATGTGCGTCAAGTATCTTAAGGAAAGTGTCGTTGAAGTGGGATACACTCTCCTGGAGGGGTAGAGTTTTTAATAGGGTCCAGTTGCAGGATTTTAGGTCATCAAGAAGTAGTTGTGGGATAAATTTCTTTTTGTTTCTGATAAGTCTATATAGGGGGGGGGTTGGAAGTTGGGCATTTATGTTTAATAATATAAGTTATTAGATGGTCACTGAGATCACTGGGAAGGGTCCCTGTGGTATATTAATTAATACATCCACAACTGTTCACGTCATGAAAACAAGACCTTTTGTGTAACATAAAGATAAAATGTCTTGATTAATAATAAAAAATGAGAGTTAGGAACATGAAGTGAAATGCATAAATCACATAAATGTCAAATAGTCAATAAGACCAAGAACAATGTACTTCAAAAGTAATACATCAAATGAAAACCTTCCAAAATGCATGTAAATATTGCTCAAAATTTTGTGGGGTAAAATAGTAAATACAATTTAACTTTAGCTAACCTATTCTTTATATGAACACATAAATATATATATAAATATAAAGCACAAGGAATAAATTGAAAATGTATTATGTGATATGTTGTAAATCTTTGATATTTAAAAAGTTTATTATTTTCATAGATGTGTTAAAATTGTATATAAATATGTAAAAATTAAGTAATATAATATAATATAATAATAAAAATTATATAATTTGTAGTTCATAATATTAAATATTAAATATTAAATATTAAATATTAGTTAATTATTGCATACTTACTAAAATATGTATTAATTTTAATAATAAAAATAATTAATATTCATATAACAAAAATACACTTTAAAACCTCTGGGAAATGAATAAAACAGCAAATATTAAATAATTGTCTTCATTTAGGATTATTTGCTAAAAGTTTCAGGGCAGGTTTAATGGAGAGGTGATCGTTCATCCCCATAGGACCACATGCATCCAATTTCAGTTGCCATATTAGTTCTCTATATTCTAACAGGGATTCCCAATCACCTCCCCTATCACCCTTCTTCACTTCCTCTAATACCCAAAACTTAAAATTGGCATTTTCACATGTGGTACTGTGTCTAAGTAGGGCGTTGTTTTCATTCTTCTTACTTATGTCCCTCATATGCTCGTAAATACGTTTTCTTAACTGATGTTCCATTTTACCAACATAATAAGCTCCACAGGTTAGACAATAAGCAAGATAAACAACACCCTTACTATAACAGGTGTAATACCCATTACACCTCATTTTCCTCCCAATGCTTTTCAAAAATAGTTCCTTATCTCCAGAAATAAAGGAGCGCTGCCCACATCTGCCACACTTGTGTGTTCCTGTCTTGGGTTGCATCCCATTTACTTTCAAAGGGTCTTTCCTTTCAAACATTTCTTTAAAATTAAGATTCTTTCTATAACTAAATCTTAAGGGCTGTTGAAAAATCAATAAATTGCTACACATCCTAGAAAAGATTTTCCAGACCTCATTTATTCCCTTTTGTATCCACCCACATCCCTTATGATATGTAAATGTTAACCGTGGTATATAATTTTTATCTATGACACTGGTTTTAGTTTTCCTGATATTTACCGCAATTGAATTACAGTTTAAGAGGGGTAGGTAACAAGTATTACGTTTTTTTATAACCTCTCTTTTCACATTTTTTATTAACCCTACAGGATATCCTCTTTCTCTAAACAATTTCTGTATTGTTTCCATTTCTTCCACAAATTCATTATTGTCACTGGTCATCCTAGAGGCCCTAATCATTTGACCCTTAATAATGTTTCTTCTTAAATATAGTGGATGATCACTTTGAAAATGCACATAAGAATTAGAGAAACAACTTTTTCTAAAAATTCTGGATTTGTATTGCCTACCTTCTCTATTCTTACTAATTGTTACGTCAAGGTAGTTGGCATAGTCAACATTGTATTGAAATGTAAATTCTAAAAAATTGGTTGTAGTATGCAAATATTGGATAAATTCCTCTGTCTGTGCAATGGTACAGTTCCAAACAATAAATATATCATCCAGGAATCGAAAATATTGTATAATATATTTCCAAAATTGGGATTTAAATACAAATTCAAGTTCCCAGAAAAGCATAATAATATTTGCATATATGGGGGCGCAAGCTGACCCCATTGCCACCCCCCCAATCTGATGATAAATATCTCCCTGGAAGTAAATAAAATTGTTTTTCAGAACTAACTCAATGTTTTCTAATACCAATTTAAAATCAACATTATTTAAAAACTTAAACTCTGTTAACATATGTTCAAACCATCCTAACCCAGTGTTATGGGGTATCACTGAGAATAGGTCTTTGACATCAATTGTAATAAAACCATAATTGTCATCATATGGAATGTTATTAAATTTTTCCAGAAAGTCCCAGGAATCTATTAACATATGGGGGTAGTCATGATAAAAAGGTTTCAGCTTATTGTCCACAAATATTGCTAAACTCTGTGTTTTTGAACACTGGGATGTCACAACTGGCCTAAGCGGGGGATTGTATGCATCTTTATGTATCTTAGGGATCCCAAATATCTCTGTAATTACTGGTTTGGGAACCCTAAGAAAATTGTACAGGTCAATATCTATAAGTCCCTGCATGAGATTGTCTTCCAAGTAAAGATCTATTTTCTTGTACCAAATGTTCATCTCATTCCTAGACGCTAGCTGGTATCTGTCACCCTGATTCAAAATCTCAACCATTCTCCTTGTGTAATCCCAGTGGTCCATCAGGACTACCCCACCCCCCTTGTCGGGTTTCATAATTCTTATCCTTTCATTACCTTGTAACATTTTCAAAACATTAACTTCTTCATCTGTTAGGTTGCCATATTCCTTTAGTCCGTTGTTTAATGCATAACCTTCTCTAACTATATTTAAAATATAGGTTTCAAAGTTAAAAATATCATGTTGTAAGGGTGGGTTAAATGTGCTTCTTCTTCTAAGCACTTCCCTTACCTCCGTTCCTTCATTTTGAAACAGTCTTCAAATTTAACTTCCTAGTAAATAATTTGATGTCAAGTAAAATTTTTTCAATCCTAGGTTTTTGGACTGGTATAAAAGAAAACCCTTTTGTAAAAAGATTAAAAAACTCTGCTGTAATTTCTGAATCCGTAAAATTATAAATATAAAAATTGTCACATATAAATATTTTACATGTGCTCATATTCAAGTGTTCAGATGCATAGTTGTTCTTAGATTCTGAAAGGTCGACATTTTCATACAAATTCATACAAGTGGTCTGAATATTGGGTCCATTAACTTCTTCCCCACTATTCCCCATGTATATAGGTCCATTAACATCAGTATTATTGTCTTTGTTATAGTGGACATCTTCTTCTATATAATCCAATTCCCTACCTATCTGTACCTGTTTCCACCCTGCCTCCTGTAGGAATGATTCCCTGTTGCCTCCGCATATGTGAATGAGCGGTTCTGGTTCCTTAGTCTTTCTGACCTCTGGGGGTCCTCCCCCCCTTCCTCCTCTAAAGGGTCAAAGGAATTCAATTCACCATTGTCACCCATGTCATTTGTACCAACATTGGGACCACCATTCCCATATCGCTTAGTATTTTCCAAAATGAGATTCCTTTGTTGAATGGGTAGGTCCGCCCTATTGTCCTTCCCAACATATCCACCCCTCAGATTCTGATAGGTAAAAGGTTTCCTATTGTAATTACTTGGGTCCACATATGCCCTACCTTCTTTATAGTCATGTATATCGCGTTCAATTTTACCCAATTTCCTTTTGTAGTTACTAGCCACATTGCAGTCAACATCATGAAGCACATTGTAATATACATTTTTATGTTCTTTTACAGAAAAAAGTAAATCATTGATGATATCCTGTTGTATTTGGTCAATTCTTTTTTTACTGTCCAATAAAATGTCAGCATTACTACTTATCATTGCTTTTAAAATTAAAATACCACAATCATTGAGAATGTCAGAAATAATTTTAAATAATTTAACATTCCCGCGTACATTGTTAGGGTATTTATTGAGCCTAAGACCCTTAGGCACAATATTATGCTCTACACATTGCGTAAGGTACCAGTTATCAAGGCATATATTTCTATATTTGTTTAATTCTATTTCCAAAAGCTTACATTTGTCCATATATGAGCAATAGTCATTCTGTGTTTTCTCTGTTTCGTCAAGGGCCTTAGAAAAAGATCTATCAAGCCATTCCGTAAAATCCACGTTGTCATAAGTTTCCAGCCCGTGTTGCCTTTTCCGCGAACCAGTTCCATTTGTATGTCCTTCACAAGGAAAGGGTGAGGTGGTCCGTGCACCATAGTCATTATTGGAACCATGTCTGTTACCGTCCTCGACTCCTCCTGACCTCGCTGCAGTCCTTGACATCACTTCCGGGTTCCCTTGTGCACAGGGAATAGATTCGCTGGAGCCTGGCGACTGGGCTAAACCTACTGCTCCTTCCGAATGAGATCGTATGAGCCTAACAAGTTGGCTCAAAAGTGAATTTTCATTTTCCATGGGGGATCCCTCGTACCGTCAACGGCTACAACAAGTAACCACAACACCGCCTCTTCAAAACAAAACACTGATAGAAAAAATCAAACCTCCGTCACTGTACCATAAAGGGCTGCCCTCCAAACTGTGAAACCACAATGCTGTCACCAAATATGTATGCGAATATAAATCCAAGAATGTCCAATGCACAATGGCAGGTTCAAATAGTAAATAAATTTAATAGAAATCCACAGGACGACACAATAACATAATTCACATAAAAAACGATGATTGAGTGCGCTTTCGTCTTCAGTATGTAGACTTCATCAGAATCACTTATTCACACTGAATGAGTGCTTTAAATACCAAACCACAACAGGAATATCATTGGCTAATTAATTAATTGTTGCACCAGAGAGTATTATATTAATTAATACATCCACAACTGTTCACGTCATGAAAACAAGACCTTTTGTGTAACATGAAGATAAAATGTCTCGATTAATAATAAAAAATGAGAGTTAGGAACATGAAGTGAAATACATAAATCACATAAATGTCAAATAGTCAATAAGACCAAGAACAATGTACTTCAAAAGTAATACATCAAATGAAAACCTTCCAAAATGCATGTAAATATTGCTCAGAAACTTTTAGCAAATAATCCTAAATGAAGACAATTATTTAATATTTGCTGTTTTATTCATTTCCTAGAGGTTTTAAAGTGTATTTTTGTTATATGAATATTAATTATCATTTTTATTATTAACATTAATACATATTTTAGTAAGTATGTAATAAACTAATATTTAATATTTAATATTTAATATTATGAACTACAAATTATATAATTTTTATTATTATATTATATTACTTAATTTTTACATATTTATATACAATTTTAACACATCTATGAAAATAATAAACTTTTTAAATATCAAAGATTTACAACATATCACATAATACATTTTCAATTTATTCCTTGTGCTTTATATTTATATATATATTTATGTGTTCATATAAAGAATAGGTTAGCTAAAGTTAAATTGTATTTACTATTTTACCCCACAAAATTTTGAGCAATATTTACATGCATTTTGGAAGGTTTTCATTTGATGTATTACTTTTGAAGTACATTGTTCTTGGTCTTATTGACTATTTGACATTTATGTGATTTATGCATTTCACTTCATGTTCCTAACTCTCATTTTTTATTATTAATCGAGACATTTTATCTTTATGTTACACAAAAGGTCTTGTTTTCATGACGTGAACAGTTGTGGATGTATTAATTAATATAATACTCTCTGGTGCAACAATTAATTAATTAGCCAATGATATTCCTGTTGTGGTTTGGTATTTAAAGCACTCATTCAGTGTGAATAAGTGATTCTGATGAAGTCTACATACTGAAGACGAAAGCGCGCTCAATCATTGTTTTTTATGTGAATTATGTTATTGTGTCGTCCTGTGGATTTATATTACATTTATTTACTATTTGAACCTGCCGTTGTGCATTGGACATTCTTGGATTTATATTTGCATACATATTTGGTGACAGCATTGTGGTTTCACAGTTTGGAGGGCAGCCCTTTATGGTACAGCGATGGAGGTTTGATTTTTTCTATAAATGTATGAGGTTATCACAGCAACATGTTAATACTGGCCCTGTGTATGAGCCTCCAGCCACAACCCTGACAACCTTTGTACATATGTCATGCGGTAAGGGGTGCATATGTACTGTACACCATAATTACTGACATCATATCTGATAACAAGCCAGTGAGATATCAGACTGCTACACATGTAATGTATAGTAGGGGTTATATTTGATGACATAACATGGACATTCTGTGGTTGTGTGTACAGTACTGAGGTCTGTGTACTTATGGCGATTGTCAGCAGTGTGTGTATTGTTAATATGTACTGTGGCCTGTGTACAGACTGTGGTAGATGTTATTGTTCTTGGTCCTGTTCTATCTGATGTTACATGCTGCTCCACTGTAGGTTACCCTATCGGCTTACATGTCTGTAGGGCCATACAAGCACATGTCCCATGCCACAAACAGGCATTGGACCACACTGTGTAGTGGCTCAGTATATGTAGGGTGAGTGTGTATGTGGCACATATGAGGTTGGTGTTGAACAGATACTCCATATACTGTAATAATAAGCAGAGTGCCTCTTTGGTCCTCTTCAAAAGGAACCTTGATGATTGGATGGAGAAAGGAAATTCACCCCGGGGATCACATCAGTCACCCTGCTAGACAGGGGTCCAGGGAAGTACACAGTGTGGGAAGAAATAGCCAGGGAATTGTTATGGCTAGGCTTGTATAGGCCCTAGGGCCAATAGCCTAGTATGAACCTATAAACCTATGAATATGCTGGCATGCCATATGTAGCTGTGACTGTGTTCACATTGGTTGTGGTGATGCACTTACACACAGGTGAATGTTACTCTGTGCTGTGGCATGCCTGTAGAGCCTGCTATCTCTGTGCAGGTACATGTGCATTCCCCCATAGGAAATGTAGGCCAGTGTTGAGCCGGTCTGCCTGTAGCCTGCACAGTGCTTTGTTACATGCCTAGCAGCTTAGTGTACTTACCCAGTGAGATGTAATGTCCAGTTACTTGCCAGATGTACTGCTGCTGGGCCACCATAACAATCATGTATGTCAGACAAAGCAGTGGGATGCTGTAGAGATGTATATCAATATCTAGTGGGTGGTATGTGGCCATGGGACCCCCCCTACCAGCAGTTATTATATGGCAGGACAGACAGGGATGTGTTAATGCATAACCTATGGGGGCAAATGTATACTAATAGCTACGTGTTATACCCATCTACGTGGCTGTTAACATTCACATTGTCAGGATTGGTCCACATGTCTTGCACTACGGGGGTTTGTGTATAGCTCTGGACTGTCCAGTGTGTGTCAGACTGTCCACATATATTGGCCATTATCTCTGCAGTAGTCCACAGGAGCATGTGCTAGCAGTGGTGCTGTACTATGATGTCCTTAGGATGTCTGTCAGTAGCCAATGGTGCACATGCTAAAAGAGGCTGTGACCTCCCACACACACCATATCTGTGAAGACAATCCTTATTGTGGTAGCAATACTCTACAAGTATACCTGCTATACATACCTGACACCCCCTTGCACTACAAAGTTGGGTCTACAGAGGAGGAGGTAGGGCTACACTCCATGTTCAGGACATATGGTGATGATATATGTACATATACTTATCCAGATATCTATATAGACATACAGATATACATATCGACATACATAGATGGATATGTATATGTACATAGATATACAAATAAACACCCAGATATATACTTATACAGAGAATATATGTCTACACATATACAGATAAATATATATATGCACATATACGTATGGATATCTACATATATTGTGACCGTAGTAGGTATATCAGAATAAATATGTATGCACATATAGTTATAGATATCTACATATATACCAACATAACTAGGCATATCTGCACACATCGGATGTGCATACATATATAGCTATATATACATATATCTATATATACATATATGTATATGGTAGCGCTACAGAATCCTGAAAGCCCAAAGTCCTGAACACCATCAGGAGTGAACTGCTTTAAGGTATATGGATGCACATTACCATGCAATCCATCTTGGTTAAATGCAGGCCTACCGCATCCTGCCATGCAGACTGTTCTGTTTGTCACTATGCTTGTGATGGTTCCAGTAATCCCTTGTTTTGTAACAGTTACATCCCATTGTGTCAACTGAGGTCTTTACCCCCTGTGGATTGTTTACAGAGTGTAGATAGAGGCTGCTGAACTATACATCTGCATTATTTATTGTTGATTGTTTGGTATCCTGTGGGCCAGTTGCTCTGTACTATTGTACTACTTGATGGCTTTGGCCTGCACAGCAACATTTGTTACCCTTTCCAGACTGCTGTATTAGTATAACTGTTTCACAGTTGCATTACTCAGTTTATATGGATGTCCGTGTCTAAACAGCTACATGACATGGCATATACAACTGTAATAGTACACAAATGAAGCTTTCCCATTTATGCACACCTGTGTGTGGTGTTATATCCTTTGATATCTCTGTGGGAATATGTTGCATGCAATGAATGTAATTTCTATGGGTGTCTCATACAGTCTCCAGTTGGTACGGTGGTAATTGTAGGAATAGTGGCTGTTCCATATTGTGTGCACGTACTACATATGTAACTTACTGTACATATCTCTGCGTTTGTATGTGTAGTTACATATATATATATATATATATATATATATATATATATATATATATATGTATATCTGTATCTACATATATGTGTCTGTGTATATGTATCAGGGATTACCATGTCGTGTCAGGTCCTGGTTATAGGATCTGCAACACTTGGTAGTATATTGCAGGGTGGATGTGTTTACCTGTAGGGGGATACACCTATTCGTACAAGACGTGTATTGTTTGGGGCCTCTCAACCCATTTAACGGTGCATGTGGACATATATGTTTTAGTTATTTTCCCATTGTTATTTACAGATATATGTCCATATATACCTATATATATATATATATATATATATATATATATATATATATATATATATACATATATATAAAACTATGTCTGTATATACCTACATAGATATATATCTGTTTACATATATGTAACTTGCTGTATATATTTAGACATATAAGTGTAGACATATATATCTATAGATGTAGGCATTTGCATGTATACATGTTCATATATATTAATATATATGTATATTTTTCTCTCTCTCATATATATGTATATATATATATATATATATATATCTACATATATAGATATCTTGTATCTGTTTAGATAGTAATATATTTACACACACACATACATCTAAATGTTGGAATACATTCTCTGTACTGTTGAATGACTCGGCTGGATGATATGTTTTTGAAAACATGAGAGTTTTGTATATCTGATGTGGCTTAGTGGTAACTGTATTTGGCTATGGAGTGCAGGGTCCTGGGTTTGAGCCTTGCCAAGGCTGTTTGTTTTGTTGCTGGGCAGAACACAGGCCGTTGGATACAGAGTGATTAAGGCACTTTAAAGCAGTTGTAAGTGGGTTTGCGTGGAGGTAAGCACTGCTAACTTCCGGTTACAGTTTTTATACACAGTTAGCTTCTAAATTGCTTAATGTGTTTAGGCATAGCTTACCCCCGTGCAAACAGGCTTAAACCCACTTACTGTTGCTTAAAAGTGCTTACCCCACTTACCCTGTGCTAATTTCTTCAAAGGAAAAGAAAAAGGGGTTAATAGGAAAGTGGTGATAAAAGGGGCACGAAGAGGGAAAGACAATAGGGAAAATATCCAGGGATGTGCAGGAAGGGTGTAGGGAAGGCCCATAGCTGCCCATTTCGTCTACAGCAACAGCTGTGCATATACACTAAATTTGGAGGTAGATTTGGATGCTCAAATCCCTGGGAGGGGGTGAGGACAACAAGAAAAAGTTGCGATGCCAATTGGACCGGATTACATGTGTTCAGTGGACACGTGCAAAATGGACAGCTATGTATGGGCATGTTTTTTTTGTGGGAACAGATTGCCCTTTTTTATTTCTTTTCAGGTGAGAGTGGGATGTTGGGGAGGGGTAGTAGGTATATTTGGGGAGGTAGGTTAACAAACAAAACAAACAAGATGCATACAGGCACAGTATATGACACATGTGGGGGGTGAACACCTTGATGGGGAGGGGTGTTGGGAAATCGGAAGCCCACAAGCCCCCTAGTGGAAACAGTGGGACTGAGGTCCCCACCCATGGGCAGTCACCACTGCACCTTCAGCCTCAAAGGTGGCTGTGCTGGGGAGCTGAGTCACAGAGCCAGGCTGACACTCTAATTGCAACATGCGGCCCTCGAGCTGGCATAGAAGATCACCAAACTGCTGGTTGATCTCTCTACGCACCATGACCCCGACCTGGTGACAGGTGACTATTTGCGCCCACTCCTGGGGGGGGCGAGCCCCATCCCCTGAGGTGGTTCCACCTGAAGGTGGTGCAGGACCTACAGACAAGGAGATCCCGGGTTGAGCCCCAGACATGCTGGTGCCCGGTGCCATGGCCAGCTGAGGTGGAACAGGTGGGTCTGCTGGGACCGGCCTTCCCAAGCGTGCTGTAGTGTTTAGATTTCATCATCATATGTGGGTTAGTAATAGTGAACACATTCCAGGGTTAGGTTTAACAGCATGCATAGATATTCCCATTAACCCAGACACCAGATACAGAACAGTTGCATAGCAAACAGAACACGTTCATAAATGGGACCAAAGTGGTAATAAGAACAGCATGCAGGTACACTGATGGCACCATGCCACCAATGTTGGAATAATTCAATATAGCACATGCATGGGAACCATTAAAATATTTATCAAAGAAGTGGACATTATCAGAACACAGGTGTCATTACATACCAGATTGTGTGGGTATGTTGATTACTGTTGGTGATATGGTGGGGGGAGAAAAAGATGTCAATTAACAACTAGTATACTCCTGTAGTCCACATTACTTTCCTAGTCAGTGCTGTTATCTGCACCTTACAAGTTTTATTACACTACCCTACAGCCTTACTTTGGACAGTGATAAGGCTGCCATCACTGTTACACATGAACCGGCTTTACCTACAGTACACACCTCTTACCTCGTATACCTGTGGAGGGAATGTTTGTTAGCACTAACTAACTGTTTCTACACATACTCCCAGATTCCGGGTTGATGTTGTGTGCATAGCTATCCAACTCTTTCTGCACAGACTCTGGTCATGTGTTGACCACATGCTGGTGTGCCAGGACATATCTAGAAAATTGCCCTCTTCCATCTTTAGTGACCTGACACACACATATACATGCTTTCCTACACAGTTATATTATGTAGCACAGTGTGGGTGACAGTGACCAGTGATACTTTATTATTCAGAGAAACTGCAACACTCACAATTCCCTACAATACCAGAGTGAACAGTACCAGCACAGGTTATAATGGTCTGTGTTTTACAGCACAGTGTTCGTTATCCGACGTACCTGTGGGAGCAATGTTTGTTAGCACTACCTGACTGTTGCCACACAAAGTTCCGGATTACACATTAGTATTATGCACATACATCTCATTCTGTTACTGTGCAAACTCTGGTCACAGCTTGACAACATGGGAGTGCAGATAGGAGAGTAATACTTCAAGTATGTCCTAACAGTTTTGGGGGGTTGCTACAGTGACAAGTGTGTTCTCATAGATGTTCGACAATCACTTGTATTCCCTGTTTGCTGGCTAAACATCTGGGATCATCCCAAGACTTACCAGGGGGACAGGCAGCAGATATGGACCCATATACTGGACATTCTGGTCTCATCTGTACAGTTTTGGGGTATGATTCTGTATGCAGCCTAATTCCACTCCCAGGATTCAGACCATGGCTGTGTCTGCTACAACTTAAACATTGTCTATCACAGTTGTGTCTGCTATATAGATATTTCTGTATATCCCCTATCTGCTTTCTGTCTTATTAATCCCCTGTGCCTTTGCATTCTGACCCTGTATTACAACACTCTTATACAGATTTCCAAGACAGTTATATGTTGTAGGACAGTGTAGGCAACAGTGATATGCAATGCCTCATTATTCAGATCAACTACATCAGTCGCAATGCCATACAATACCACTGTGAACAGTACCAGTACTGGGTATCATTCTTGTATTTCTGGGCACAGTGTTGGTATCTGACAGACCTGTGGGAGGAATGTTTATTAACACTACCTGAATGTTCCCACACACAGTACCAGATTCCACATTACTATTATGTACATACATCTCACTCTGTTACTGTACACACACACTATCCACAGCTTGACAAGTTGGGGTGTAAATGGGGCATATGTGACTTCTTAGTCACATAAGGTATTGGGGAGTTCCTAGTGTGCCAGCTTTGTTCTCATAGATGTGTGTCAATCAGTTGTATTTCCTGTTTGCTGCTTATACGTCTGGGATCATCCCACTGATTTCCTAGGGGAACAGGTTGATAGGCAACAGATATGGGCCACTTTACTGGACATTCTGGACATATCTGTACAGTTGTGGGGTATGATTCTGTATGCAGACTACTATCACTGGCAGGATTCAAACCATGGCTGTGTGCGCTAAAAACACAACAGTTCACATCTCAGTTGCATGTGCTATTTGGTTTTTGTTGTCTGCCTTTTCCCTGTTTACTGTCTATGTGTCTCTCAGTTGTACTAAATGGCCTCTGGGGATTACACCTGTCATATACAGGCATTCCTACACATTCAATTTATGGTGCATGGTGTGGGTAACAGTGCTTAATACAACAGTACTATTACATGATTGCAAATCTACATTACCATATGATACCAGAATATATACATGCAGTCCACCAGTTAGACCCCCTTTGTCAGGCTATTACACTTTTATTGGCATACAAACAATATGAGTCTCTTCCTGCCATATTCTCTAGTGTATGCAGTACGTGTCTTGAACAATACAGGTTTTATACAGACAATTAATTTACTACTACTTTTAGTTTTATTTCCTAGGGCAGTAAATGCATTAGTATTACTGACCTGCCTCGTGTCGCAACCTCGCCAAGCGACTGATGTGGGCCTCCTGGTTCGCGGCCTGCTCCATTGCAGCTGTGGGGGACATAAGAGGAACATTTAGCCATACCTATCCATGATATACCTGAGCTGGCAGTTATTACACACATACTGGGGTGATACTTACACGTCTGAAACATCCCCTGCCGCTCTAGCCTCTTGGAGCCACTCCTCCAAGAGGTCCCCCTTACGTCAGTTCAGGTTGGCTTATTGGTGCCTGACCTGCTCACCAGTTCGGGGTATGCCAGTGGCATTGGTGAGGTTACGGGCGAGATGGTCCCAGGCCTCTGCCTTATATTGGGAGCCCTGGTACTGGCACTGCAGCAGTCTCTGATCATGGCCTTTGACAAGATGTCCTGCCATGACCTTCGACTCCTGGATGCACCAGCACTGCCCCTGAAAGCGCACACCTTCTCCCCTTACTGCCATAGTGCCTACAAGGGGAAGCTACAACCAGTTATGAGATGTATTCCCACCTCTTGGGTTTAAGTAGGGTCGATTTCCTGCACTTTTCCGTGATTGGCCAGTTTTGAAAAGGCTAAGCTATAGGCTAACCTGCTTACCTAAGGTTGGCAATGTTTAAAGGGGTATACCACTGGGCACAATGAGTTAGCTGGCCTACACACTGCTACACCTCCTAAGCTGGCCTGTGCAATGCTTAGCGTTGCTTACATTACTTTGCATTATAATTCCTTTTTGGCATTGAGTTATTATTCATTACACCTTATATGTATGCCTGGTATCCATGGCTAATGTGTACGTACACTCTATGGGGTCCTTGTGTTTTATTGGGAACGTCAACACTCTACTGTAATTACACCTCACTTCTGGGCTTACTGTTGTACTCCAGTTCACATATTTATGTTATGTAGTGGGTTAAGGCACATATGACTGTATACTGATTCCTTTCACAGGTTCAGTTTTGTTTTACTATGGTGAGGACTTGTTTTCTGATACCTCATTCATCTGTTCTTCTGTGATGGCTTGGTGGTTAACTACTATGACTATGGTGTATAGGGTCCTGAGTTCGAGACCTGCATGGCTGTTTATTTTGTTGATGGGCAGAACAAGGGTCATTGGATACAGAGTGATTAAGGCACTTTTGAGCATTTGTAAGCAGGTTTGCGGGACGGTAAGCACTGCTAACCTACCGTTACATCTGCTTACAGAGAGTTAGCTTTAGAATTGCTTAACGAGTATAGGCATTGCTTACCGCCAAGCAAACAGGGTTACCTCACTTACTAGTGCTTAAATATGCTTACTACTGCTTACTGGTGCTTAAACCTGCTTACTAGTGCTTTATTCATTATGGCAATGACACTTCACATGTGCATTTACTGCAGTACTCCAGTTCATGAAAATATGTTATTTGGTGGGATTTGCAACATAAATATCAATCATACCATGTTTTGCTATGGAAAATGGAATGGGCTGCAGTGAGACTTGAACCGGGAATGCCTACTCGCAAGGCGAATGCTCTGCCCATTACATTACTGCTCTGCTGCTTCATTTGCATATATCTTCCTTGTTATCCTCTTTAGCCATTTAAGCTGCATTAACCGTAGCTAAGCGATGGGCACACCTGCGCACCTATGATTAGCTTTAATCGGATTTTAAAAAAAGAAAAACGGGATTGTTCATTTCATTTATGTATACTTTTGCTGTTGTACTCAAGGGGGACTGTTGACGGGGATATGTGGACACCTATGAGCGGTCTCGCTCATTTCTTACCCCTTTCTGCTGTTCTTCATTGCGGGGGTCTGTATATTCTGAGAGATCTGCTCTCAGACACACTCCTTGCACTCTTACATGCTCCGTGTAAGACTAGGAGTTCAGGCTGCTAGCCTCATGATTATGCATGGCGTGCTGCCATCCTGTTCCTAAACGGCTGCCTCCATACAGGACTAAGCTAGCCCTGGACGGAGGAATAGTAAATCTGGGGGATAGTTAATCGCTGATTTCTAGCAAATAACTAAGCTCATCCAAAGCTGGGTCTTCAGTAATTCCAGTACAAACTGAACATGTGCGTTAGGACCACCCAAAATTCTAAGAACAGACTACTTGGACTCTCAACAATCTCTTACTTGAATTTTGGATTTGGAGTAATATGACAAGGAAAATATAAACAGTGGTCACTAGTGCAGAGAAAATCTAACAATGGCATGCAGAAATATTGGGATGATATTTCCAATTCTAAGTCTAAAACAATGTAATAACATTTCATCCACCAATGGACTAATGATGACATCAGCTTCCATACAAAGCCTAGCAAATCATCATAAGTCCAGTAAATGATGGGATACACTGCGTTTCTGGCCTCTTTGTTTATATTAATTGCACAGTCATTTGTTTAGATGCAGATGTGAGAAAAGTTCTTTAGACAGATTATTTTTTCAGATGAGATCTAACTATTGATATTGGGTATACAAGTTTAGTGTAAGAAAGGTGAGATGACTGTACAACAGATTACAGAATGTTACAAAGATCACAGATGCATTAGTATGAAAAAATGTGAATAGATGTTCCATACAGAATGCTATAAAAAATGACAAGTACATTGATATGAGGAAATGTGAGTAGTTATTCAATATCATTATAGAATGCTATAAAGAGGACAGGTTACATTAGTATGAGGAAATGTGGGTTCATCAGTGGGCGAATTGATGAAACATCAAGAATAACAGGTTCTAGGCAGTTATGCAAAAATAGGGGCCTGACAAAAACGATTGCCTAGCATTTACAAAACAAATATATTATTAACTAACTGAACACAGCATTATTTACCTTAGCAGAACCTACATTACTAGTCAACTTAGCAATGTAAAACATAAGACACAAGTTAGTATTCCTACTACCAGGACCCACATGGTTAGAATTGCTGGAGCCATGTCAGACTCCAAACCAGTTACAAGTGGCATCCCACAAGGCTCAGTCCTGGGGCATCTCTTGTTCGGTATATATTTCTCAGAGGTACAGGCAACATGGAAGGACTGTGGCAGATGACTGCAAACTGGGTGCCATAATCGACTCTCCAGCCGACACAAGCATCCTCCCAAAGGGCCTCATAGAAACAGACAACTGCTGCCAGAGCCATGGCCTCAAGCTAAATGCCAAAAAGTGTATAGTCATCCCCTTTGGTAAAAACAAAGTGCCCACAAATTACCACATAGGTGGTAATCCATTAAGTACAGAAGAAGTAATTAGGGACCTGGGGACCCAAGTTGATAGCAATCTCTCATTTGACAACCACATGGCCAAAGTGGTTAGAAAAACATTTTGTATAGCCCACCTAATCATGAAGGGATTCACATCTAGATCAGGGGAGGTCATCGTGCCTCTTTACTCATCCCTCATCAGGCCCATAATTGAGTACAATGCCCCTTTTGGGATGTACCTTACCAGACACCTGCAGCAACTGGAAAGACCCCAAAAGTACCTCACCAAGAGGATCAAAGGGCTCAAACAGATGCCATATGCTGCCCGGTTAAAGAAACTCCAGCTCTACTCAGTGGCATACTGCCTGCTCAGAGGCGATCTGTGCCTGACTTATAAAACCATGTCCAACTCGGAATTTGTGGACATGCTGCACCTCAGAAAATCCAAATCCCATCGAGCTACGTGCTCGAGAGACTTGAACCTCAGCACTGAAATAAATAGGACATGCTGGAGGGACAGATTCATAACCCAGAGACTCCCTTCACTCTGGAATAAAATCCCAGTCTAGGTTAGGGAGAGTCCCTCACTGACTCTCTTCAAGAGGAATCTTGATGAGTGGATGGAAGATCATAGGTTTACCCCGGGTACCACTTCTGTGTCACTGTTAGACAGAGGCACAGTATACTAACCTCGAAAAAGGGCATAGCAAAATTAATTTAAAATGGGTGGTGAAAGCCAAACACTCTCTGGCTAGGCTTATAAATGCCCTAGGGCAGATAGCCTAGTATGAACCTATGAACCTATAAGACATCATTACATTAGAAACAGGCCAAACCATTTAGAAAAAAATGAGAAAGGAAGCATTATATTTCCAACAGTTTACGTCATAAAGAAAAAGATGAGAAAAGAAAATTTGCATTTTGTAAAAATAGCATTTTTATTTATAATTTGTTGTCCATGGTGGTCCCACTAGGCTAGTGGCCTATATTCACAGGAGACACAAGTTAGTATTCCTACTACCAGGGCATCAGGGACAATCCTTACTCTTGTTGTCAGATGCCATGGAATCTTTTATATCCATGGAAGCTACCACCAACTCAAATAGATGGGATCTAAGTTTAACATCACCTGAAGGACAACACTCTCGAGTGCAGCACCCCCTCTAACACTGCTAGCAATCCAATCACCAGAAGTATTAATAGAACCCACAGCCTTCTGGTCTTCCAGCACTAAAAGTGAGTGTGTTACCCATTAAGCCACAAACACAAATGGCAGCTGGTGGTAGCAGACGCATGCCATTAAGCAAATGCAATACAGTCCTGAAGATGTTTACAGGCTGGCGTGCAGTACCAAACATCCTGACTACATCCCTGCCTCTTGTTATTGGTGAATTGGTGAGAACTATATAATGAAACTAAAGCAATAGCCATTTAATCACCTGAAGTGAGAACAGAACTCACAGCCTGTTAGTTTTTTAACAGCAGAGGTAAGTGCACTTCTTATTGCAACACTGACACCATCACAATAATGGGCTTCCACAGTAGTAAGTTCTAATTATGAAATACATGTTTCTTGATAATGAAAGCAATTAACGCTATAAACTCTGTATTAATAATGTTATCGTTATTTGAAAGATGAAAAGATGGGCTAAGAGGAGGAAGAAAAATCAGAACAAAAGAGGGAATGCAAACTAATTCCCATTCAGATTATTAGTAGTAAAAGAAGAGATGTATGAAAAATTTCAAAATACTACATGTCGACCAGAAGGCAAAAAAGAATCATGAAATACAAATGTAAAAGGATGGACATGTGCAATAATATGCAAAGTAGCAGTGAGTGGAAGAAGTGATGAGATAATGCAATGAAAAGAAAATCAGAACACAAATGTCTACTGCCCGAGTTCACGCATTCATATAATGGCAAACCAGACTAACACCAAAGTCCTACCTTTCGACAGCTAAAACAAAACTACTGTGAGTTTAGCAGTAATTCCACATAAACAATTGGCAGACTCATGGGCAGAAATGATATTGTCAGCCGTTCAAAATGAAAGACCCACCTCTGGGACATTCAGGACCGCTGGGATAGTCAGTGATTATAGCACAAGTACATTTGTACAGTTTTACAAGCCTAATATAGACAGGGTGCAAGCAAGTATACATTTCACATGACATTGGACTTTGGATTGCCTCAATAAAAACTAAACAGAAGGGCCTCCTCAGAGAAGGAAGAGAAGGGGAAAGAACGTAGAAAAACAACTCAGCGGGAATGATGCACAAACCACAACTGTAAATTATAGTGCTAGGAAATTACTGCATGCAGCTAACTAAAAATAGTACTGTAGGCTTAAGCAACACACAAACAGTCAAACACACTTAGATTAGAAAGATAAAACACACATAGGGTAAAGTCAATGACTATAAAAAAGACAATGATTACTGCAAAAACTGTAACAGATGGTACTTAAAATTCACTGCTTGGTTAAATGAAGCAAATGCATAGGGAAATTATATACTCAAGCAATAATGACTGACAGGGTGTGTGTTAATGCGTCATTAATGCCTGCCCAAGGGTGTTATGAGGCCTGATGCTGCAGGCGGAGGGCCTGTACACCCCTGGAAGGGCATTAATTACACATCAACACACACCATGCAGGGCATTATTGCACAGAGAGAATGGCTTTCTGTAAAACTGTCATGTTTTACTTACTCTTATTTTAAGTGCTATTTTTTTAATATACTTTTGATGTAAAATAGTTTCTCTGCCTAATGTTTCAAACTTGCTGTAGTATATGTTAATGGTGCTGGAGGAAGCATTTTACATCCAAAATATAACAGTTTAAAAATGTCAGACTTTTACTTCATTTATAACATTTATTCTAACATAAATCCTTTTATTTAAGCTGCTTTCTATTAGTACAGTACCTTGCATGCTGGTCTACGCAGAACTGGGCGAGGCCTCAGTGATTGACAGGTGAAACTGGTGTGTCATGTTATGGAAAAGATGCATGATTGACAGCCAAGCAGATTTCAGTGTGACTTGGACTTTTTTTCTTCGTTTTTGCAGGGGGGCAAGCCCCACTGCACCCCTCACCGCCCCAAATTAAATATACCAACTCCGAGATCACACTACATTAAGGGAAAAAGGTAAACTACTAATAGACAATGAATATTCATGCTGCCATTGGTGTGAATATTAGTTAACTTTTCTAAGACTAAAGTTGGGAGGGTGGCCTAATGGTTAACGTGTTTGCCTTACAAACACAAAGTGCAGGATTTGAGTCTCACAAGGGATAATTGGCTAGGCTTAAAATGGCTCGCAACGGCAGTTAGCTTAGTACTAACCTATAAGATGCCACAGACTGTTGGATTGTGGGTGGGTTTTAGGTGAAAATTGCTACTATGCATCCTGCAAGGTACTGTTCTAATATAAAGCCATTTAAGCAACTATTATAAGAACAATAATTAAAATCTGTTCCTATTTTTGAGCCTATGTTCGCCCTTTATTTTATTTATCCATATTTCTTTAGCTGAAAGGTCGAGGGTATGTAGACCTCTTCCCTTATATTGCCAGTGGTCGATTTCTCATATACAGGCACATGTATATACCTCTGTTTCAGAAAAAGCAAGCTGACACAAATCCTAATGTTGAAGTAATGTTATGATTTTAACAGGATCATGTAAAATATATTGTTATTTTGAGCCTTTGTCCCCCTTTTATTTTATGCTTATCCAGATATGTTTAGGTAGGAGGGTGAGATGTATGCAGACCTCAACTGTTGCTACTCACAGGGATCACTCTCTCTTCCCCTTTCTCACACACACAGTCTCTTCTGCTTTCATACACGCATACAGGCTCACTCACATTCATTAACTCTCTTCATTTTTACTTTACACTCAAACAGCAAAGTGCTGCTTAGCGAGTGTAAAATAATAGCTCAATCAATCTCACTGTTCAGTCTCTCTCATACAAACACACAGTCTCTTCTGCTTTCACACACACACATTCTGCTTTCATGCACACATTCACTCATACGCAGACAGAAACAAACACAGTCATACACATACACACACACACACACACACACACACACACACACACACACACACACACACACACACACACACACACACACACACACACACACACACACATAATCACAGGAGGTTAGCAGGCTAATGGCCCTGGGGTCCTTACAAGGGTAACAGAGTAGTCAAGAGTTTATCCCCAAAAAGAAACCTCAATCAGCACCTGTTGCCCCTTGTCATTGAGGGACACAGGTTGAACCCCTGGGACAAATTTGTGGTTTCCCATCCATTCATCAAGGTTGCGCTTGAAGAGGGTCATTGAAGTACTCTGTTTGACATGTATGGGAAGTCTATTCCAGACACAGGGCAGCCTCTGGGAGACAAGCCTATCTCTCCAGCAGGTTTTGTTGATGTTCCATATTAGATTCAAGCCTTTCGGGCGTGTAATGCATAAGGAGTTAGACTTACAGATATGGAGCATCTCTAGTAGGCAGGGTCCGAGATTGCCTTGCAGGTGAGACACAGATCACCTCTGAGCAATCTGTACAATACTGAGTAGCGTGAACGTGATTTGAGCCTTTCCGCATAGGAGAGGTGTTGGAAGTCATGGATTCTCTTCTGTGGCCTTTCCAGTTTATGCAGATGTTTGGAGAGGTACATACCAAACGGAGTTATACTCAATTACTGGTCTAATGAGTGAGGAGTACAGAGAGGTAATTACTTTTTTTTTTGGATGCAATCCCTTTTGTTATGAGATGAACCAAGTAAAAGGCTTTTCTGACCACTGCCGCTACATGATGGTCGAATGTGAGATTGTTATCAATCTGAGTACCCAGGTCTCTCACCACAGGTTGTATGTTTAGGGGGTTGCTGTTTATGTGGTAATCAGTAGGGGCCGTGTTTTTGCTGAATAGCATGATGATACTTTTTTTGCATTTAGCTTGAGGTCATGACTTTGGCACCAGTCATTATTTGCTGGGACACCCTCTTAGGTTCATAGGTTCATAATAGGTTCATAGGTTCATAACAGGCTATCTTCCCTAGGGCATTTATAAGCCTAGCCAGAGTGTGTTTGGCTTTTGCCACCCATTTTAAAATAATTTTGCTATGCCCTTTTTCGAGGTTAGTATACTGTGCCTCTGTCTAACAGTGACCCAGAAATGATACCCGGGGTAAACCTACGATCTCCCATCCACTCATCAAGATTCCTCTTGAAGAGAGTCAATGAGGGACTCTGCCTAACCTGGACTGGGATTTTATTCCAGAGTGAAGGGAGCCTCTGGGTTATGAATCTGTCCCTCCAGCATGTCCTATTTATTTCAGTGCTGAGGTTCAAGTCTCTCGAGCACGTAGCTCGATGGGATTTGGATTTTCTGAGGTGCAGCATGTCCATTAATTCCGGGTTGGACATGGCTTCATACGTCAGGCACAGATCGCCTCTGAGCAGGCAGTATGCCACTGAGTAGAGCTGGAGTTTCTTTAACCGGGCAGCATATGGCATCTGTTTGAGCCCCTTGATCCTGTTGGTGAGGTACTTTTGGGGTCTTTCCAGTTGCTGCAGGTGTCTGGTAAGGTACATCCCAAAAGGGGCATTGTACTCAATTATGGGCCTGATGAGGGATGAGTAAAGAGGCACAATGACCTCCCCTGATCTAGATGTGAATCCCTTCATGATTAGGTGGGTTATATAAAATGTTTTTCTAACCACTTTGGCCACATGGTTGTCAAATGAGAGATTGCTATCAACTTGGGTCCCCAGGTCCCTAATTACTTCTTCTGTACTTAATGGATTACCACCTATGTGGTAATTTGTGGGCACTTTGTTTTGCCAAAGGGGATGACTATACACTTTTTGGCATTTAGCTTGAGGCCATGGCTCTGGCACCAGTTGTCTGTTTCTATTAGGCCCTTTTGGAGGATGCTTGTGTCGGCTGGAGTGTCGATTATGGTGCCCAGTTTGCAGTCATCTGCAAACTTGGTCAGCCACAGTCCTTCCATGTTGGCCTGTACCTCCGAGAAATATATACCGAACAATAGAGGTCCCAGGACTGAGCCTTGTGGGGCGCCACTTGTAACTGGTTTGGAGTCTGACATGGCTCCAGCAATTCTAACCATGTGGGTTCTGTCCTTGAGCCAGTTTGCAACCCATCTAGTGACATAGGGGTTTATATTTAAGCTGGTGAGCTTATCTATAATGCCCGAGTGGGGTATTGTATCGAAGGCTTTTGCGAGGTCCAGGTAGGCTGTGTGGACCACCTTCCCCTCGTCAATGGCCTTAGTGACTGTTTCAAAGAAATCAACCAGGTTTAAGAGGCAGGATCTGCCCTTAACAAAGCCAAACTGGATAGGATCCAGTGTATGTAGGTCCCCAATATCTTTATTTATTAGGTCCATGATGATCCTTTCCATAGCTTTGCAGACCAAGCTAGTCAGGCTTATGGAGCGATAGTTTCCAGGATCCATCGAGGCACCACCTTTGTGGAGAGGGACCACTGTTGCTGTACGCCACTCTTTGGGTACATATCCTGTAGTAAGGCTGAGATTGAACAGTAGTTTTATGTTTGGGTTTAGCTCTTCTTGGAGTTCATGTAGTACGCAGCCCGGGACACTGTCTGATCCCATTGATGCTGTGTTTTTTGCTTTGGAGAGGGCAGCTCTTACCTGAGCATCTGAGATGTCTGGGGGTGGGGGGCAGCACTCTGCTGGGGTAGATATTTGCCCTTTTGGTGGGGAGGGGGGTGAAGTTTGCGCTGAACCTGTCAGCTAGGATGTTGGCAATGTCTGTGGGTTCGATGTATTTTTTGTCATTTTGGACTAATTCTGAGCATATCTTGGAATTCCCACCCAGGTTCCTAACATAACTAAGGAAAGCCTTGTGATTATCCTTAGTGTCCTGTGCAATTTTTGTCTCAAAGCTGGCCTTAGACGATTTTATGAGTGCCCGTAGTTTTTTGCTAATACTGATCAGAGATGCCTTCCCTTTTTGGGATTTTGCTCTGTCATGTAGTAGCTCCCTCCTTCTATTGTATAGTTTGTTTATGGCTGGGGTCCATCAGACAGGATGTCTGCCTTTGGAGGATTGAGACTTGGTTTTATTTGGTATTGCATGATCCATGCATTCCTGAAGGTGTTCATAGAATGCATTTATAAAGGATTCTGCCATCTGGGCCATATTTTCCACAGACTTGGGGGCTTTGAAGGATTCCACCTCGGTTTTGAGGAGTGTTAAATTTGCATTAGAGAAGTTTTGCACTGTGGTTTTCAGGCCAGGGGGTGGAGTTGGGATGTGAATATCCAGTGAGATTAGTTTATGGTCTGATCTTACCAAAGAGGGATACACTTCTGGTCTGGAGCATAGAGTCCCCATGTTGGTGATGATCAGGTCCAGTATGTTTTCCCCTCCTGTGAGAGTGGTAACAAGTTGTTCCATAGCATTTGAGTTTATAAATTCTAGGAACCTTTGGGCTAGGGTGTTGGAGATAGAGTAATGCTCCCAGTCTATGTTTGGGTAGTTGAAGTCACCCAATATAATGGTGTTTGGAGAGACCTTCATATTTTCCAGTGTTCTCAGGAAGGCCGAGTGGGGTTCCTGGGTTTGGGAGGGTGGGCTGTAGCAGGCTATAAACTGGAAGGCAGTTTTACCCACTGTTAGTTGCACATGGATAGTCTCTGATGCTTCGTGCTGTGCCACCAACCTGGAGGTGTGGGTATCTTTGACTAATATTGATACTCCCTCCTTTTGTGGTTCGGTCCAAGTTTTTGGGGCGAAAAGCATGGTATGAGGTATAACCTGGTAGTGCTGGGGTGCTCTCGGGAGCCTTGAACCAGGTTTCTGTTACTGCACAGATATCAATGTTCTCCATGCTAAGGAGAGTTTCGAGTGCGTGCATCTTGAGGTTTAGACTTCTGGCATTGAGTAGCATTACTCTTAGTTTCTTATCCCTTGTGATACCTATGGAGGTGGGTTTGTCTTTTGAGCCTTGCCTAAAAAAGGCACTATGGGGATAGCAAGAGCCTTTGCCAATATCCGAAAGCCCAGGGGTGACAGATGCAAGCCGTCCCTAGCGAAGCATCGTGGCTTGTCGAGCATGTCATCCCAGGCTGACAGGCATTGAATCCCCTTTGAATGACACCAATACTTAAGCCAATTGTTGAAATTGATCATCTTGTCTTCATATTGTGGCATCATTCTTGGTGAAGGTAAGATGTTACTCAAGGTCAGGGTCATACCGGCCTGGGCTACATGCTTAGAGAGCTCCTCTATGTCTCTTTTCATGTAGTCCAGGGAGGTACGTCTCAGGTCATTCACACCAGCATGGACAATGACTGAGTCATATTTGTACTTGCCTTGGAGTGACCTGAGTGCTTGTGTTATGTGGTGGATCCTAGCACCCGACAGGCAGCTCACCGTGACCTTCTCCTTGTTCAGCCTGGTGAGCAGGACGACAGTGTGCCTGACGATAGAGTCACCTATTACAAGTATATCAGGTGTGTTGTTTAGCCTTAAGGGCTGTGACTGTTTGGCACACTGGCTTTGTGAGCTATGTGTTGTACATGTTTTGTTTTGGGGTAGCGGTTGCTTGAGTGTCTGCTTTGGAGGTCTCTGCTGCTTAGGCAGATTTTTATTTAGAGCCTCCGAGTATGCTTTTGTGTGTTTATGTGTTTGGTTTGCTGTCGTGGTAGGTCTATGTGAGACTGGAATTGTAGTGAGTGTGGTTTCCTTCTCCTCCTGACTGGTTACGCCAGTACTGAGTTGAGAGAGCTTAGCCTCCAGTATGGCTATATGGTTGCATCTCTCACATGTGTTGGAATTTGTTGGGAGGAGGAGAGGGTTGTCTGTGTACATGAGGCAGTTGTAACATTGCCTCAAGATTCCCAGATTCACCAGCTGGACCGGTGAGGAGATTGACAACTGACCTTTGGACATGCTAGAATAGTATTGGGAATTCCTTTATAATTGAAAAAAAGGGCTAATGGGGAACAAGGTACTCAAGGGGAGTTTGTGAGGGTGTAGTGCTTTTAATTTTTTAGTGCTGACTTATATAATTGCTTTAGTGGGCAAGTGCCAGATAACTTAAATGCAATGTGTTACAGGTAACTTAAATGCAAAAATGACAAACAGTAACTTTCTTTCAAGTGAAACAAGGAAATAAGTACAGTAAGCAATGCAGATATCACTAGGGATCTGCAGAAGCGCTGAAAAGTCGCGTTTTAGGTGGAATTAGCATTTCAGGGAAATAACAAGCAAACAACAAGCATACAAACAAAGCTAGATTCAGCAGGCCTGGATCTAGTCTATGCTACAGCAAACAAGGTGTACCAATTTCAGTAAGAAACAGTTCAAATATGCAGGCACTATAAGCCTTTAATCAGAAATTCCCAGCTCAGAAGGGCAGAGTCCAGCCTCTCCTCCCACAAGAGTGCAGACCACAAACCTTCTTAACGTAAAATAACTGTCCTGAAGCCCAAGTGGTTAAACCAGAACTAATATACTTTTAGAATAACAGACACTGAGCCCTCAATCAGCAGTTCCCAACTTAGAAGGATGTAAGCTACCTGTCCTGCCACCACAGTGCAGACCATAAACCTTCCTAATGTAAAACAACTGGTCTGAAGCCCAAGTGCTTAATCCAAAAGACTTAGAATTATAGCTACACTTTAATCAAGTTACTACCAAGCAGTAATAAATACAATTGAATACTTTAAAGAATGCCTGGATTAGTGCTCAAGTTATACAAACAAAGCTAGATTCAGCAGGCCTGGATCTAGTCTATGCTACAGCAAACAAGGTGTACCAATTTCAGTAAGAAGTAGTTCATATATGCAGGCACTATAAGCCTTTAACCATAAATTCCCAGCTCAGAAGGGCAGAGTCCAGCCTCTCCTCCCACAAGAGTGCAGACCACGAACCCTTCTAATGTAAAATAACTGGCCTGAAGCCCAAGCGCTTAAACCAGAATTAATACACTTTTAGAATAAGAGACACTGAGCCCTCAATCAGCAGTTCCAAACTTAGAAGGATGTAAGCTACCTGTCCTGCCACCACAGTGCAGACCACAAACCTTCTTAATGTAAAACAACTGGTCTGAAGCCCAAGTGCTTAAACTAAAAGGCTTAGAATTAGATACACCAAGCAGTAATAAATACAATTGAGTACTTTTAAGATGACGCAAAAGCAAAATAAAGTAGGAAGAAACACAAATACAGTAAAAGCAGATACATTTTTTTTTCAGAAAAGTAGCAAAAACAGTAGTAAAAACAATTCACATGCAGTATAAGCTGGCACACTTGAGTATGTAGCAATATTAGTCCACACACAGTTTGAAAAAAATGCAATTAAATTAAAAAGGACTAAAAGCAAGTGCAGAAAGGGTTTATTAGGTAGAATGCGGTAAAGAGATGGGACTGGGGGAGTGTCCTAGATCAAATCTACAGTGGGGCGGGCACTGCAAAAGCCACCAAATTTAAACTACAACCAAGAACGGGGGGGGGGGGACCAGTTTCAACAGAGATGTGAGGAATCACAGTGCAAATTATAAAACCAAAAAAATATATACTGATCTATGTATATTTGCAGAACAGTAAGACAACAGATATCTAAGCAACAATTTAGCTCTATAATACAGAATAATACAGAAAAATATACTCAGCTCTATATATTTGCAGATAGTCTTGTAAGGCTGTCTCTCAACACACAGGTTCCACTTTAAAATGTTAAAAGAGGCAAAAGCAAAATAAGGTAATAAAGTAGGAAGGAACACAAATACAGTAAGGCAGATGAAGTGCAAAAATTTATTTATTTATTTATTTGTTTATTTTTTTAGATGGAGGAAACAGAGCAGATTACGATATTATAGGGGAATGCCCTTCCCAAGTGCTCTCTCTGTACACTGCAGAAGAGATGGGACTGGTAAGAGTATCCAAAATCAAAATATGATCTCACTGTACTCAGTTGAGTGAGCGAATGAGATGGGTCCATGAGGAATGTGCAAAAAGAGATTTACAGCAGGGGCGGGCAATTCCAAAGCCACCAAGATTAACACCACAACAAGAAACAAGGAGGGTGGGTGGGGAACTACTGCAGAGATTCAGAGACACACACAATATTTACTGAATGCAAGACACACAATATTTACTCACTCAAATCTTAAATAAGTGCAGAAAATATACTTAAATCAGCTTATGTCCAGTTGATGTATGCAGAGAAGTCTCAGTAGCCAGCAACTCGATTTAAAATGATTACTAGAAATGTAACCAACACAGATTTTAAAGCTAGCACCACCCATCTGATGAGATAGGGATTTACGCCAAGTTTTGTTAGCTTTTCAATGATGCCCGAGTGGGGGATTGTGTCAAAGGCCTTGGCCAAGTCAAAGTAAGCTGTATGTACTGACTTTCCCTCATCCAGGGTCTTGGAGACAGTCTAAAAGAAGTCAACCAGGTTCAACGGCAAGATCTTCCTTTGATGAGTCCGAACTCTATACACACATACACAGTCTCTTTGGCTTTCACACACACATTCTGCTTTCATGCATGCAGTCACTCACACACACAGAAACAAACGCGCACACATACATGGAAACACACACACAGACACTTTTTTTTTCTGTTTTTTGATGCTTGGTAAACAGTAAAACTGAGTGTAAAATAATGGCTGGACCGATAGTCAGGGTACGGGTCACTATCATTGTGTAACCCATGATAACTGCTTGTAATTTACAAGAAAGGTACATTATTAACCTGTGTTAACAAAACTCCTAATCCTACAAATATTACAACACTATCATTAGCTATATTAACTAGCATTTATTACTGCTACTTACTAGTTTTGACAAGTGTAACTTCCAGTGCAATCCCAGCTGGTGTTCTGCTTAGAAGTCCTACAGCCAAGTTAAAAACTATCACTCCATGGTACTGAACTCTTTGTTCTGGTTATACTCCTGAGTTCCCAAAATGTACCTCACTCGCTTTATTTTTTTGTTTCTCCTAAAAGCCCTGATTTTCTGCCAAGCCGTTGAGGATGGCAGTCACTAAATAATGACTGAAAAATGAGTTTCAAAGTCAATATCCTTCAGAGAATGCATGCTAAAGCCAACATTATTATTGTAGCAAGTTTTAAGTGTGTAAGAGGAGCTTTTAACAATCTGGTCCCATTTGGGGGGCCTTAGTCCGCGCTGGTTTCACTGGTGCCCCTGATTATGGAGCTAAAAAGTCAGTAGCCCGTTTCAGCAACTCTTACAATCAACATGAAATCTTTAGTAGTAACTGTTGTGCTACAAGCCATCCCAATTTCTTTATAAAGTGCAGCACATCAAACCAGACAACTGTGATGAATCACCAAGCAGAGGTTTTCAATTATAGGTTTGAATCTGTAAGAGACCAAAGAGCAATCCAACCAGATGTGCTCTAGTACCTGTAGTGGAGTTACATGTAGATAATAAGTATATAGTCCAAAAGGTCATTGAGGAGCTAATTTCCGAAGAGCATTATCAAGTCACGTGACTGGTACAGTTACACTCTAGGCAAAGGCAGACTCATGGAATTGAACCTGGGGCTATAAGGAGCGACTCAACAACAGCTTATACCCTTAATTCTCTGCACTAACTGTTACACACAACCGCTGTCTCTGGAATCAGTCCCTGCTAGGAAAGGCAGTAAATAGTAACTCTGGAGTACAGAGACAAGAAGGAAGAATAAGTAAATAAACAAAACAGTTAATGTTTAGATTATGAAGTAAAAAAAAAAAGGATCCAGCAAATGCAAACAGCTGCCTATAGTCACAAGTAAAAGTTAATGGGAACTTGTAACCAGAACTCCACTCAAAGGGTTTTTTTTTTTGGTTAATGGGAGCTTGGCCTACATAATTATCATGTATCCGATGCTGTTAAAAAGTTCTCATTAACTCTTCGATACTCACCAAGTTCTGTAGAATGCAGGCTAAAATCATGACATTTCCAAATACAAAGATGCCGAGCATGATGATTTTGGTCCGAGCTCTCATAGTTTCCTTGCAGTTTTGGACAAATGAGACATGCACACAATGATGAACTGAAAAACATCAGGAAATGTTCAGTTACATGAGTCTAGTGCAGTAAACTCAGGCGGATATAACACAGGCTGCTGAAACTTAAGTCCCACTTCCTGTACCTCAGAACTGCCCAGGCAAGTCATTTCAGTTACTGAGTTCTGCACGTCTCCTTACTAATTACAGAGAGATCTAGGAGAGGCGCTGAAAAACTCTTTTGTGCCCATCTTTTAAAAGTGGGAAACCGTTATACATCTCATCACAATGACATGACTGGACAGAAGGGTAAGGCATACCTTTGTGCTGTCTAGAGTTTTGCCTCATATTTTTGGTTTATTACCCATAAAACCTGTGTGATTCTATACATTTATTTATGTTTTGGAAAAAAGTTATTAAATAATAACTTGCATTTGAGTTTCAGATTTCATATCCTTTGGAAATTACATGCTAACATAAAACCTTTTAGTCGAGGTTCATAGGTTCATAGGTTGGTACTAGGCTATTAGCCCTAGGGCCTATACAAGCCTAGCCATAACAATTCCCTGGCTATTTCTTCCCACATTATTTACTTTCCTGGACCCCTGTCTAGCAGGGCGACTGACGTGATCCCTGGGGTGAATTTCCTTTTTCCCATCCAATCATCAAGGTTCCTCTTGAAGAGGTCCAAAGAGGCGCTCTAGCAACTTTCATGGAACCTTTGTCCTCCATTATTTTAGATTTTTCTCCAGATTTCTTGAGCTAAGAGGTCAAGAGGTATGGAGAAAGGTCACAGGATGGTAACTTAAAAGAACCAGTGAAACTGGTAATGTACCACAGAGATATTTCACTACTGTATTCATGGCATTAATGTGGACTCCATCCTTACAGCAACACTGTAGCAGATGTAACTCTGTTGTGTTTGCCAGCTGGTGTCTGGACACCTACATGAGGAGAGCCTTCTGGCTGGGTTATTGCAACAATAAATCGTAGCATTCATAGGTTCATAGGAGGTACTACACTAACAGCCCTAGGGCCTTTACAAGCCTAGCCATGTTATATCCATGTTCCCTAACTGACCTTGGTTAGATGGTCGTTATTTGCACAGTGAGTCTATGATCAGCACCAACTACTCCTGTTCATGAGGGACACAGGTGCCACCCCGGGATGAACTTACAGTCTCCCATCTAGTTCTCTAGGCTGCACTTGAATAGGGTCATTGAGGAGCTCTGCTTGACATAAATTGGGGGTTTATTCCAGAGGAGTGTCAGTCTCTGGAAGATATCTATCTCTCCAGCTCTTTCTGTTAATGTCGCAGGTTAGGTTAAGATCTCTGGAGCGAGTGACTCTTGTCCCATTTAATTAGCAGATGTGCAGCGTTTCCATTAGGGCAGGTCTGAGACTGCTCTGTAGGCCAGGCACAAGTCAGCTCTCACCAGCATTTAAGATACAGAGTACAGTGACAGGGCTTTCAGTCTTTCCATGTAGCTCATGTTTTGGAGGCAATGAATTTTCTTGGTGAGAAGTCTCTGTGGTCTCTCCTGCTGTTGCAGGTGTCTAGTGAGGTACATGCAAAAGACAGCATTGTACTCTATTAATGGTCTGATGAGGGTTGAGTATGGAGGAATTATAATGTCCTTAGTCTTGGATGCGATGCCCTTACTTATGAAGTGCACAGCGTAGAAAGCTTTCCTTAGACACATGGTGATCAAAGTTTAGATTGCTATCAAGCTGTGTTCCCAAACCTCACACCACTGAGTTTGAGCTTAAGGGGGCAGTGTCAATATTGCAATTTGCAGGGAATTTGGGATAGTAACTGAATTTAAGAAACACCTAAAAGACTATACAACAAATGGAACTGCTCCTGTATTAACCCTGGCTAACTCCCCCCTATGAATCTATCCTTTCAGTCCTTATGTATCCCCTTCCTCTAACTCCTTTCTCCTCTTTCTCTGTTTATACTAATCCTGTTTAAAAAGGTAATCTTTTCTCTTAAATACCTTCTATATAAAAAAAAAACAAAAAAAAAAAAAAACAACTCATGCCTCCATAAACAAATGTTTATGATGTTTATTTATCAATGTGTACTATTCATTATTCTCATAATTGTTATTTCTCTACGATGCCAATTGTACATTTGTATTTCTCTTTTCACATCAATGCATCTGTTCCTTTCATATTAACGCTATGTAAATTGTATTTCTGGAGCTTTTCTCCTCGGGCCTCTGCTGAAAATGGGCTCATACCCAGACGGACTATCCTGGTTAACAAATGTAAAATAAATAAATAATAAATAAATGCACTTTGTTTGTTTAATTTTAGTCCCTGGCTTTGGCACCAGTCATTTGTCTATGTTAGCCCTTTTTGTAATATGTTGACATTGCTGGGAGACTCAATGATTGCGCCCAGTTTGCAATCATCAACAAACTTGGAAAGCCACAGGCTTTCGCCTGGACTTCCCAGAAATGGATTCTAAATGGTACAAGGCTCAGCACAGATCCTTATGGTACTTCACTGGTAACTGGTTTAGTGGTTGAGGTGGAATCCCCAACTTTGACAGTATGCGTTCTGTTGGTGAGCCAGTTGGCTATCCATCTAGTGTTGTAAGGGTTAATCCCCAGTTGGGAGATTTTCTCAATGATACCTAAGTTGGGGACTGTGTCAAAAACTTTGGATAAGTCAAGATAGGCAGTATGTACTGTTTTTCCTTCATCCAGGACTTTGGTGACATCCTCAAAGAAGTCCACCAGGTTTAATAAGCATGTCTACCCTTACGAAGCCAAACTGGGTTGGGTCTTGAGTAAGAAGGTCGCCTATGTCCTTGTTGATAAGGTCCATGATGATTCTTTCCATGGCCTTGCAGATAAGGCTGGTTAGACTTATGGGTCTATAGTTCCCAGGTTCGGTTGATGGGCCCCCTTTGTGCAAGGAGATTACTGTTGCTGTTCTCCACTCTGCTGGAACAAAGCTAGGGCTCAGGGTGTGGTTAAACAGAGTCCCAATTGGTTCTGCTCGGTCTTGTTTTAGATTGTTTAGTAAGTAGCCTGGGATGTTATCTGGTCTCATAGAGGATGTGTTTTTGTCTTGGACAGTGCGGACATGACCTGCTCTTTGGAGATACTAGGCAGAGGACTGGTGTCAGATATGTTCTGGGGTATGGCTGGTGGGGATGTGTGTGTGTGTGTGTGTGTGTGTGTGTGTGTGTGTGTGTGTGTGTGTGTGTGTGTGTGTGAGAAGTTTGCACCAAATCCATCAGCTAGCAGGCTGGCAATTTCCTCAGGTTCGGAATGAGTGGTACCATCCACAACAAGTTGAGCACATAGCTGGGCATTCCCTTTTAGCTTTTGGACATAGCTAAAGAATGCCTTATGGCTGTCCTTAGTTAGGGATGCTAAGCTTTGTAATTAGCTTCAGAGGACTTTACAAGATATCCAGTTTGTTTGTTCAAGCCATGGAAGGTACTCTTCCTCTGCTGAGTTAGCTCCGTCTTGTTCTTAGACATCAGTTTCTTTCTTTTCTTATATAACTTACTTATATATACAGTCCACCAGGATGGCTTGTTTTTTCAGAGGACCTGGTTTTGTTCCTGTTAGGTACAGCTGAGTCAATGCATTTGTTTAAGTGGCTATATGGGTTTGTGTACTCCTCTGCATAGGGGTTATTGTTGGCTGTGTTAACAGGGGGTTGAAACTTTTTATACCATCGCTTAGTAGGCTGTAGTTTGCTTTGGATAAATGTTTGTTTTTTGCTCCTGTGGGAGTGTCAGGTCTGATTGTTACTTCAAATGAGACAGATTTATGGTTAGACCTTACCAGGGAGGGCAACACACAGGGGGTATTTGACCTCCCCCTATTTACCCACCATCTGTATTCTGTTTCTAACCAGATTTTTCTTAGTTGTAGCTAGAGTCTGCCTATGGGCCATCGCAGGTTTCACACCATGACACAGCCACTGATGCGGGTGGTATAAAATTTAGGTCTGTACTGAAACACTGAATATCACTAATTTGGCATTTCGGTATAACAAGCACACTACATCAGTTTGATATAATGTCAAAAAGACATTAAAAATTTTTTTTCCTGTGCCTTCCACATGCCCTGCTAACTCTGAGATCACATAGCAGTGAGGAATAAGGAAAAAAATCTATACCCCACACAAACAGCCAGCAACACCCCCAGAACCCAAATCCCCCACAGAGACACACACATATTCAAACACTTGCGCACACACACACACACACACACACACACACACACACACACACACACACACACACACACACACACACACATACACACACATGTGCATATACACAGATAATCCATTTTCCCTTGATTTTATATACATCAACCAAATAAGTTCAACATAGTGTAGAAGCAAGGGGAAACTGACCATCTGAATTTTGACCAGCTGAAAGACACCCCAAAATGTCCTTATGTCTTCTGCTGTTCTTAGATCTCTCTGATTTTTCAGGTGTTTTCCCCACACAGAAGTCTGCTTGTGGTAGACAAACTCCAGTGCACACTAGACCATGTAATGTGTTGTACACAGACACTCAGATAAATTTAGCAGTTTGTACACGTACACTACAAATTTTAGGAACAGGTAACATATATTCTCTACAGTAGGTTATATAGTAGTGTAGGAGTAAGATATCCACGTCTGCTCCACTGTATGGCATGCACACATTGTACAATAAGAGACCAAGCACACACTGTTGTGGTGCACTGGCAGTCATCACTGGCTTTTCTGAAAACTCCACTGTGACTCCCAACTATTGCTGTCTTCAATCCAGTGAGGTTTCTGTCTATTCTCCAACAACGGTTTAGTGACCAAAGCATCTTGTGTGGGCACATGTTCAATTCATTGCTAAAGGTCAGGGAGGTCACATCCATCTGCATGCACTGCTGTATACATATCCCCACTTGCATAGTACTAGAAAGTTTGTACAATGTTCTTTTTTTTAACCTGTGAAGAATTTTTTTTATGATTTCATAAGGAAACACTAAACATACATTGGGATTCATAACCATATATCTAATGGCTAAACACAAAACCACAAAATAATACAAGTAAACAGCAGCACAAATCACAACATCAAAGAAAACAGAAAACAGAAGCATTTTTACACGGGGCTGCACCCCACTATGTTACATTTACCCCCACATCAATGATTAATAAATATACCAACTCCAAGATCACACACGCTCAGTGTAAACAGAAAAGTCACATTAGAAAATTCAAGTCATTTCCATTTGTTTATTCTAAACTAGAAACCACAAAAGTGCAAAGATAAAAAACCAAAACAAAAACAAAACCACGACACCAAGCCTCTACTGAAAGACCACCAGGAGAAAAAGTGGTGGTCTTTCAGTAGAGGCTTGGTGTCATGGTTTTGTTTTTGCTTTTATTCTAAACTGTCTGAATTCAGAATCAATATTAGTACAGAAAGAATTATGTGTATTACAACAAGTACAACCAAACAGTATCACGCAATTCTACATAACAAATCTATACAACGCTTGACAAAAATATGTGTTACCAATTTTTACACCAGACTTGTTGCTTGATTGACAGGTGGATAATGAGCCCCAGGCAGCCCATGTTCTTTTAGTAGCATGGACACGTGCTGGAGCCAGTGACGAGACTCCACCTGCTTGTCTTCTGTTGGGGGAGACTGTGGAAGATAAGCTGCTAAGGTGCTCTAACAGTCAATTCTTGGTAGGGACTATGACTAGGACTTGCAGCACACTGAAAAAACAGATGGGTCAGGAGGCATGCCCATCCAGATCCTGGTGGGAGGGGGCACTGCCCAGTCAAACAATGACAGTACACAAGCAGCATAAGGCTGAAACAAAACTAAACAAAATGAAGAAAGCTTACCTAAGTTTGCAGCAATGCCAGTTATTATGCTTATCTGTATGAATATCATAAGGAAACACTATCATAGCACAGCGGGGGGTGCTGGAGACTTTGGCATTGGTGGAGGAGGTTAAAAACTCAGTGAACAGCGGTCATGCTGGGACGGTACCTTAGGAGAGTCATGCTGGGATGGCACCTTAGGAGAGTCATGCTGGGACGGCACCTTATGAGAGTCATGCTGGGACGGTTCCTTAGGAGAGTCATGCTGGGACGGTTCCTTAGGAGAGTCATGCTGGGACGGTTCCTTAGGAGAGTCATGCTGGGACGGTACCTTAGGAGAGTCATGCTGGGACGGTACCTTAGGAGAGTCATGCTGGGACGGCACCTTAGGAGAGTCATGCTGGGGCGGCACCTTAGGAGAGTCATGCTGGAAAGCCTACTGATCATAGAAGAGTTTGAATTGCTGACCCTAATACCATCTTTATGGGAGACTTTGTTACCTCTTTCTCAACTGTCAAACCTGTACAACTGCCGATAAATATATCCATAGATTCCTTGAATTTGTAAACGCCAACGTCATACCTCATATCGTCCCCGTCTCCACCACTGATGTTAACTTTGTCGTTACAAACTACTTCCCCTTCTGCTCCACCCTCCTTTTCTCCACTTTTCAGGGAAAATCTGATAACCTAATGTTACCTTCGCCCTCAGTATGAGCACTTACACCTATACAAACCTTATATTACTTTAGGATTAGTCTAAACTGAACTTATTACTACTTACATATATATCCTGGACAAACAAAATTGGCCCAGTCCATGTACCAGACATATCTGACACCCATATCCCAGCATACTCCTTTGAGTTCTATGCGCTTGCTTTGGCATATGCCTCAAGAGTTCTACTTTCTTATGAAAGAGTGTAGGGAACTGGCTATTTTCACCTGCTGTGAGATTTATTTATTCATTCATTCATTCACTCCCATTTGTTAACCTGGATAGTCTGATCAAAGGCCCTCTTTAAGTGGAGTCCCGGAGAATGCTCCATAAGAGTAAGATCCATCTATCCATCCATCTTCTACCCCTTTTCCCATTTTGCACATGGGATTGGGATGTCTCTTCCACAGTGACAATCATCTCGAGCCAAGGTTTACACCGCCGGGTGGCTAGCCCTGCTGCGGCTCCATAATAGTAAGATACGGTATAATAATGGATGTCTTATGGCCTGTGCAGCTGGCAATGTAAATAAACACAGTTATATAATGTATGCACAGTAATAGATATGTAAACATATTCAGTTATACGAAAAGAATAAATAATTTTCAAAATGTATTCAATTAAGTGTTACAAAGTGAGAAAGCAATTCAGCAGAGAAATATCATTACATGCAGAGTTTCATTAGAGAAATTATCAAAATAAAGCAGACATTTTAAAGATTAATTCAATAAGAATGTTGCATAGTAATTCAGTTTGTGGGCTATCAGACCAAGAAACATTTTTATTATGTTATATCAGTACTTAGTGAAAGGTTAAGTGATGAAGAGTGGTTGATGCCTGGGGCAAGTACTTTCCCATGCAGAGGTTAATATATTTAAAAATAAACCATCTGTCCATGTAATTCAACTCTAAAATGGCGAAACAAGAAGCTTATTATTCTTTGCAAAAAAAATTTAAAGTGCTAATGAAGATCTTCAGGTATATAATTAGAAAATACAGGTTCAGTTATGAACTTAGAATTGCTTCCTAATCTAAGGAAGACCACAATCTCTTCTTTAGTGACATTAGAAAACTCAGAAGTAGCCTCCAGTTCAGATGTCAACTTATCTCCTATAGTGTATCCACCTCCCATCATAGGAACTATTGGTACTACCCTTGTTCATAAATTTAGCTGCAGTTCATGGATCTGCATACCATATCTCCACCGTGATTTCCCCTCTAACTGTGGCACCTGTTAGCCTTACCACAGGTTATCAGTTATGATCGAGTGGCCACTGTGCTTTCCAAATTGAAATGAAATAAGTTCATAGGTCTCAACAATGTTCCAGATTGTCTGCTTGCAATTATGCAATGAAACTAATTTCATATTCGAAAACAAGCATGCTGATTGGGCAAACCAGTCAGTGTCCTCATTGTAAACCAAGAGTATGCC